>NC_057794.1:510102213-510296920 GCF_018294505.1 Triticum aestivum
GGCGGTGGCGATGTGGGCGCGGCCCACGTGGCGGCGCGGCGTTGGCTAAGGCGGGCGGCGCGGTGGAGCGGACGCTGTCCGGCGCGGGCCGGACACGTCCGTCGGCGGCGGAGGAGGGGATCTTTTTTTTTATTAGGGTTTCGGGGAGAGGGAGAGATCCGAAAACGGAGGGGTGTATATATAGGCATAGAGGGAGCTAGGAGAGTCCAAATGAGGTGCGGTTTTCGCCCACACGATCGTGATCGAACGCTCTAGGACATGGAGCAGAGTTTGGTGGGTTTTGGGCCAAATTTGGGGGGTGTTGGGCTGCAACACACACGAGGCCTTTCCGGTCCCTCGGTTAACCGTTGGAGTATCAAACGAAGTCCAAATGACCCGAAACTTGACAGGCGGTCTACCGGTAGTAAACCAAGGCCACTTGACAAGTCTCGGTCCAATCCGGAAATGTTTAAACCCCACACAAGAAAGAAAGGTAGAAATGACCACCGGAGGAGAACGGAACGCCGGATTGCAAAACGGACAACGGGGAAAATGCTCGGATGCATGAGATGAACATGTATGCAAATGCAATGCACGTGATGACATGATAAGAGATGCACGAAAAAGAAAACAACACACTGAGACAAAGACCCGAACCCGAGAAATAAATATAACTTAGCACCGGAGACGGCAAGAGTTGGATACAAATATGGAAAGTTACATCTGGGGCGTTACACCGAACCTGGGTAAAACTTTGTGTCCCTTGCCTCCTATTACCATCCGGCCTAGACGCACAGTTCGGGACCCCCTACCCGAGATCCTCCGGTTTTGACACCGGCAATCATCCCTGACCTAAGTTCGTTTATTACTCATGGCTCTCTAAACTTTTTATAGGTAATCAACTTTATATTCCAATTCTTAATTTTAAGAGTTACTCTTGGATCTTCGATCCAAAATAATGATTCTCGTGTTTGAATAAAATTACCGGCATTTCTCACAAAGAAAAGGTAATTCTTTTTTTAATGCAACAACGAAAAGTGATTATGAATTTCCCATGTTATTTGTGAATACTTTAAACGCGTCAGTATTTTTAGCATTTCATATTGGTAGTCTTTCTCATATGAGTTCTTTTGAGCTCAACATGCCTCATTAGTGATCGTTGGATTAACATTCAACGACCGCGCTGCTTCTTCAATCTTTGATCTTCTTGCTCCTGCCGTCGAAACCAGCGCCAACGGGACTGCCTGCTCCTGCCTCCCCTGGTCGGATGTGCTGCCACCGCCGGTCATGCCATCCCTCTACTCACTCACACCTCTTATCATTCTTCGGCAATGGCAACCTCGCACCGCAGCCGGATCAGTCAACCCTTGTACCCCCTCCGCATGGGCATCCACCTGCATCGTCTTCCCTAGCTCCGCGGCGTTCCCTTCCTAGGCCTCACCGTCATCCACCGTCTTGATGCTCTCAGCGCGGCGTGGACAATGAGGTCAACGGACGACAACCATCGGAATAGTAATTTAGGCGGTAAGGCTGACAGCTGGACCCACCAGCTACATCTTGGAACACAAGGAAGTGCCTCCTTATTACTCGCAAAATAAAAATGATTCCTCCTCTGATAGCTGTACCCAGCTATTATATCTTTGCATGCAAGGAAGTGCGTCCTTATGCTCCCTGACAGCTGGGACCCACCCGAGCGAAGCATATGTAGCGTTGTCTGTCTAGTCGCAAACGTGTACGTGCATACAGGTGGATCGGTCTCTCTACAACGATGAACCGTGGTCGAGTAAGTAGTGGCACGTGTTATAGTAGAGCCCTCGACGTAGCAGTTCAGGCAATCCCGTCTAAACCGTGTACACGTACGTAGAACCACATGCCAAAAAATACGACCACATACGTACATACGGGCAGGTCTCGAACGCGTACTCGTGCATACGTACGGCCAGGGCTCGTGTACATGGAGAGGCAACGAACGACAACAATAGCGATTCTCAAAAAAAAAGAACGACAACAATAGCATTCTGTTCATCGGGGGGCCAACCGACTTGGACGGAACAGCCGCAACGGGGTCTGGGGTACTGTAGAATGGAGGAAACGACCTTCTGTTCGACTATCTATGGTCGAAACGGGATCCTGTTTATCGGGAAGGGTTTGTCGTACCGCAAAACAGAGGAAACAGACTTTTGTTCTAGCGCCTATAGTCGAAACAAGGTCCTGTTGGAGGGGGTGTGGCGTATCGCAAAACGGAGGAAATAGACTTCTGTTCGAGCGCCTACGATCGAAACGGGGTCCTGTTCTGGCAGGGGTGTGGCATACAACAAAAAGGGACTCCACGGGCTACTGTTCATCCACCATCTGCTGCCTCTCACTCCAGCCTCCATGAGGTACTGTTCATCCACCTCGTCCTTCAGGCTCCACCGACTACTGTTCATAAAGCCCCCACGTGGTCCTTTTCATCCACCCCCAACCGTCTGGGGTGTGGCGGCCTCCTCGGGGTCTTGTTCATCCAGCGGTAGCTGCCTACTACCAGGGGATCCTGTTCATCCAACCCCCACCGGCTGGGGTGGGGCATAAACGTACGTACGAGCGGGCGGCAGTAACGGGAATTGTTCATGCACAGCCAACCAACTGGCTGGACTTACCACACGCCTCGACTCGTTTCTACGTATCGCGCGCGCGGCAGCAATGGACAGTGTTCATCCAGAGGCAACCCAACGCACCGGCTGGCTACATCTCACATGGGGGCTCGATCGGCTTCACTAAGAAGCAAGAAGGATCGATTTGATTCAGTTAGCAGCAAAGGAATTGGCCGGCTTCAGTTAACAGCGAAGGAATCGCTCGGGTTCAGTTAGCAGCGAAGGGATGGATCAATTGGCTTCAGTATGTTATGGGATCGATCCCGCGTGTTCAGTACGTAGCTAGCTATAGTGCAATCGTTCGGGTTCAGTAAGTGAACGCCTTGCAAAAGGGTTCAGTTAGCGAGCGCCTCGCACTCGCGTGCGTACGAGAGAAATGCATAAACCACACCGCATCGCTCGGCCCCGATCACCCACCGTAACCGGGAACTTTCCGATATTTTCCTCGCCCTCACTTCTATCACGATTTTTTCCGTCATAGACGGCCCAAAGAATGTCATGCAGGTGCGTCTCCGGCCGACCCAGTATGAAAAGCCCATTTTTTGTCATGATTTTATGTCATAGAAGTAGGAGCCTACCACATCTATGATGATACGTGTTTTTGTCACAATTATCATCACAGAAGTGTCATAAGCATGACAGAAAAAGTTTTCGTTCGGGCCAAAATGTCACGGATGTGTCTTTTTTGTAGTGATAAACTCTCTTCGCCCTATTCTCCTCGACAATTGGTTCGTCAACCAATGTTGATTACTCGTGGTAGATGCTTGAGGTAATCTCCGAACCTTTATAGACTTCTTCTTCGAGAACCACAGTCACTCTTGGTCTCTAAAGAAATTGACACCTAACCGTGTAGAAGTTCACAACTCTCAAGAGTAATAGATGGAGCGTATTGGACTTAGATTCAAGTGATGCTAAACCACTATCTAATTTTGATTCAAGTGATGCTAAACCACTATCTAGTTTTCTGTCTCCAGGTTTTTTCTCTCGGTGAATTTTAAACTCAAATCACTCAGGAGATAGGGTTTCTCAATAAACTTCTCGAAATCAAATGGAGCAGCCACCGGACAAAGCCAACACAGGGTGGCTATTTATAGCCGCAGCCTTCCCTGATGGAAAATGACCATTTCGAACACAAGGTCCAGCCAATGGCCAATCGACATGTTCTCAACGGTCGGATTTTGGAAGCAACGGTAACATTACTTGAGGAGCAAGTAATGCTAGCTCTTCGGTCAGAGACAAATCTCTCACAGCAAAGAAGAACACAGTCTCTTGCTGACAAGTATTTGCTCGGAGCTCAAAGAGATTTCTCTCACTGCTCACATAGGATTTTGTTTAGCATCAGAGAATCAAAGTTTCGAACACTATACCCGTGTTAATAGTATGGTGATCCTATGATTCAAAGAGAAAGAAGAACAATGAAACAAATGCTACGTCTTCACTTCATCTTCAACTTCTCGGCTGCAGTCAATTACTTTGGACAGTGTAACATCCCAATTCTTCAATTTGGATGTTATACATACATCATCACATGCATATCATATTTTTATTTGCGTTGGTTATGATCCTAGAAATCTTAAGCAACTCAAGGACCCAATGAGAGAGTTGGAGGTTTCACTAAAATTTCATATTTGAATAAATTATCAATTTGATTTTAATATTTTCCCTCCAATTATTTTCAATAACAAAAAAAGAGAAGATAATATGACTTCTTCAACAGAAGAGAAATATTGGAGGAGAAATTTTAAAATCAATTTCTTATTTTATTTGTATTTTATTTGCTATTTTATTTGAATTAGAGAAAAACTTGCATTTAGTCCTGAAAAATGTTCATCATGTCCTAAATATTAGGTTTGGATGGTGAAAATTGTTTCTGGGGTTTTTAGGATTTCTTTATATTTTATTAGGATTTTTCTTTCGCGGTGGATTTTTTTTAAAATCTCCTGGGCCGGCCCGGCCGCAGCCGGGCCAAGGCCCAGCTCGCCGCCGCCTCGCCGAGTCTGCCTCGCGCACGCACGCGCCACCGCCGCCGTTGGCCCCTCCCCAAGCCATCGCCCCCAGGCTTTAAAAGCCGAGCCCCCCTCTCTTCTCACCACCGCCGCCCACCACCTCCCGCAGCAGCAGCAGCACGGCGCAGCCGCCACCGCTGCTTGCGCCGTGCCGCCGCCTCCCACCGTCATCGCCGCAGCCGCCTGCATCGCTAGCCGCGCCGCCGCCGCCGCTGCCTTGTTCTGCCTCGCCAGAGCTCGTCGCCGTCGCCGTTGGATCTCGTCGGTTTTCCGATATAAACCGAACCGCCGTCTCGATTTTCTTTTCGGTTTATTTTTCAGATCGGTTTTCGTTTTAGTTCGTTAGTTGATGAACGTTCACCCGGTTAGATCGTTTTAACGAACGGTGTTCATTCGTTAGCCTCTGTTTACGAACGTTCGTTCGTTAGGTTTTTCTTTTTAGTTTTATTTTCGGGCAGGGACCTATCCGCGAATACTTTTATCATAGATTAGTCCCTGAACTTCAAACCCTCGTTACTTTTTGTTCGTTTATCCAAATCCAGTGAAACCAACACCAAAATCTTCGTCTTGTTCCCCTCTTTCCAGATAATCAACTTGAACATGGTTTTGACAATTTAAAATTTGGTTTCAAGCAGATTTGTTTTCGAACTTCTTTTGATCGTAGTTTGAATTTTGTAGCTCCGATTTAATTGATTCTTTTTGCAAATCGAAGATCTTCACTTGAAATTTCAGTTTGGATCTTTTCCTTTGAGTTTACCTTTGCATCTTATGCTTGAGTGCTTATGTATGCTATTGTTTGTTCACGATAGAGTTTTCGGAGTGCGAAGCGTGCTACTACGAGTCACCAGGGTTTTCAGATCGTCAGCAAGGCAAGTAACACTTTGATCATATCCCTTATTACCCAGTTTTTATGCATTACTTTAAACCATCTACATCAACTCCATGGCCCCTCCGATGATGTGTGAGTAGTTTACTTCAGACCTTCGGGTCCATAGTTATTAGCTAGATGGCTTCTTCTCTCTCTTTGAATCTCAATACAAAGTTCTCCTTGATCTTCTTGGAGATCTATTTGATGTAACTCTTTTTGCGGTGTGTTTGTCGAGATCCGATACTTCATCCCGTATTCCCATAACTCCCCGGTACTCTGAAAAATACCCGAATCACTCGGAACCTTTCCGATGTACGAATATAGTCGTCCAATATATCGATCTTTACGTCTCGACCATTTCGAGACTCCTCGTGATATCCCTGATCTCATCGGGGACTCCGGACTACCTTCGGTACATCAAATCACATAAACTCATAATACCAATCGTCACTGAATGTTAAGTGTGCGGACCCTATGTGTTTGAGAACTATGTAGACATGACCGAGACACGTCTCCTGTCAATAACCAATAGCGAAACCTGGATGCTCATATTGGCTCCTACATGTTCTACGAAGATCTTTATTGGTCAGACCGCATAACAACATACGTTGTTCCCTTTATCATCAGTATGTTACTTGCCCGAGATTCGATCATCGGTATCCTCATACCTAGTTCAGTCTCGTTACCGGCAAGTCTCCTTACTCGTTCCGTAATGCATCTCCCGCAACTAACTCATTAGTCATAATGCTTGCAAGGCTTATAGTGATGTGCATTACCGAGAGGGCCAAGAGATACCTCTCCGACAATCAGAGTGACAAATCCTAATCTCGATCTATGCCAACTCAACAAGCACCATCGGAGACACCTGTAGAGAACCTTTATAATCACCCAGTTACGTTGTGATGCTTGGTAGCACACAGTGTTCCTCTGGTACTCGGGAGTTGCATAATCTCATAGTCATAGGAGCATGCATAAGTCATGAAGAAAGCAGTAGCAACAAACTAAATGATCATCGTGTTAAGCTAACGAAATGGGTCAAGTCAATCATATCATTCTCTAATGATGTGATCCCGTTAATCAAATGACAACTCATGTCTATGGCTAGGAAACTTAACCATCTTTGATTCAACGAGCTAGTCAAGTAGAGGCATACTAGTGACACTCTGTTTGTCTATGTATTCACACATGTACAAAGTTTCCGGTTAATACAATTCTAGCATGAATAATAAACATTTATCATGATATAAGGAAATAAATAATAACTTTATTATTTCCTCTAGGGCATATTTCCTTCAGTCTCCCACTTGCACTAGAGTCAATAATCTAGTTCATATCTTTATGTGATTTGTTCACATCTCCATGTGACTGATACCCAAAGGGTTTACTAGAGTCAATAATCTAGTTCACGTCGTTATGTGATTAACACCCAAAGAGTGATCATGTTTTGCTTGTGAGAGAAATTTAGTCTATGGGTCTGCAACATTCAGATCCGTATGTATTTCACAAATTTCTATATCTACAATGCTCTGCACGGAGCTACTCTAGCTAATTGCTCCCACTTTCAATATGTATCCAGATTGAGACTTAGAGTCATCTAGATTGATGTAAAAAGCTTGCGTCGACGTAACTCTTTACGACGAACTCTTTTATCACCTTCATAACCAAGAAATATTTCCTTAGTCCTCTAAAGATATGACCGATATCCAGTGATCTACTCCTAGATCACTATTGTACTCCCTTGCCAGAATCATGCTAAGGTATACAATAGGACTGGTAAACAACATAGCATACTTTATAGAACCTATGACTGAGGCATAGGCAATGACTTTTCATTCTCTTTCTATTTTCTACTGTGGTCAGGTTTTGAGTCTTTACTCAACTTCACACCTTACAACACAGGCAAGAACTCCTTCTTTGTCTGTTCCATTTTGAACTACTTCAAAATCTTGTCAAGGTATGTACTCATTGAAAAAACTTATCAAGCGTCTTCATCTATCTCTATAGATCTTGATGCTCAATGTGTAAGTAGCTTCATCGAGGTCTTTTTTTGAAAAACTCCTTCCAAATACTCCTTTATGCTTTCCAGAAAATTCTACATTCTTTCCGATCAACAATATGTCATTCACATATACTTCTTAGAAATGTTGTAGTGCTCCCACTCACTTTCTTGTAAATACAGGCTTCACCGCAAGTCTGTATAAAACCATATGCTTTGATCACTTTATCAAATCATATATTCCAACTCCGAGATGCTTGCACCAGTCCATAGATGGATTGCTGGAGCTTGCTCACTTTGTTAGCACCTTTAGGATCGACAAAACCTTCTGGTTGCATCATATACAACTCTTTTTTAAGAAATCCTCTAAGGAATGCATTTTTGACATCCATTTGCCAGATTTCATAAAATGCGGCAACTGCTAAGATGATTTGGACAGGTTTTTAAGTATCGATACGAGTGAGAAAATCTCATCGTAGTCAACACCTTGAACTTGTCGAAAACATTTTTTACGACAATTCGAGCTTTGTAGATAGTAACACTACTATCCGTGTCCGTCTTCCTCTTTAAGATCCATTTTTTTCTATGGCTTGCTAATCATTGGGCAAGTCAATCAAAGTACATATTTTGTTCTTTATACATGGATCCCATCTCAGATTTCATGGCCTTAAGCCATTTCGCGGAATCTAGGCTCATCATCGCTTCCTCATAGTTTGTAGGTTCGTCATGGTCTAGTAACATGACTTCCAGAAAGGATTACCATACCACTCTGGTGCGGACCATACTCTGGTTGTCCTACGAGGTTCGGTAGTAACTTGATCTGAAGTTTCATGATCATCATCATTTAGCTTCCTCGCTAATTGGCGTGGAAATCACAAGAACTGATTTCTGTGATGAACTACTTTCCAATTCGGGAGAAGGTACAATTACCTCATCAAGTTCTACATTCCCCCCACTCACTTCTTTCGAGAAAAACTTCTTCTCTAAAAAGGATCCACTCTTAGCAATGAATGTCTTGCCTTCGAATCTGTGATAGAAGGTATACCCAACTGTCTCCTTTGGGTATCCTATGAAGACACATTTCTCCGATTTGGGTTTGAGCTTATCAGGATGAAACTTTTTCACATAAGCATCACAACCCCAAACTTTAAGAAATGACAACTTTGGTTTCTTGCCAAACCACAGTTCATATGGTGTCGTCTCAACGGATTTAGATGGTGCCCTATTTAACGTGAATGCAGCTGTCTCTAATGCATAACCCCAAAACGATTATGGTAAATCGGTAAGAGACATCATAGATTGTACCATATCTAATAAAGTATGGTTACGATGTTCGGACACACCATTACGCTGTGGTGTTCCAGGTGACATGAGTTGCGAAACTATTCCGCATTTTTTCAAATGAAGACCAAACTCGTAACTCAAATATTCGCCTCCGCGATCAGATCGTAGAAACTTTATTTTCTTGTTACGATGATTTTTCACTTCACTTTGAAATTCTTTGAACTTTTCAAATGTTTCAGACTTATGTTTCATTAAGTTAGATATACCCATACCTGCTCAAATCATCTGTGAAGGTCAGAAAATAACGATACCCACCGCGAGCCTCAACACTTATTGGATCGCATACATCAGTATGTATTATTTCCAATAAGTCAGTTGCTTGCTCCATTATTCCGGAGAACAGAGTCTTAGTCATCTTGCCTATGAGGCATGGTTCGCAAGCATCAACTGATTCATAATCAAGTGATTCCAAAAGCCCATCAACATGGATTTTCTTCATGCGCTTTACACCAATATGACCTAAACGGCAGTGCCACAAATAAGTTACACTATCACTATTAACTTTGCATCTTTTGGCTTCAATATTATGAATATGTGTATCACTACGATTGAGATTCAATAAACAATTCACCTTGGGTGTATGACCATTGAATGTTTTATTCATGTAAACAGAACAAGAATTATTCTCTGACTTTAAATGAATAACTGTATTGCAATAAACATGATAGAATCATATTCATGCTTGACGCAAACACCAAATAATATTTATTTAGGTTCAACACTAATCCCGAAAGTGTAGGGAGTGTGCGATGATGATCATATCAATCTTGGAACCACTTCCAACACACATCGTCACTTCACCCTTAACTAGTCTCTGTTCATTCTACAACTCCTGTTTCGACTAATCTTTAGCAACTGAACTAGTATCAAATACTAAGGGGTTGCTATAAACACTAGTAAAGTACACATCAATAACATGTATATCAAATATACCTTTGTTCACTTTGCCATCCTTCTTATCCACCAAATAGTTGGGGCAGTTCTACTTCCAGTGACCAGTCCATTTGCAGTAGACGCACTTAGTCTCAGGCTTAGGTCTAGACTTGGGCTTCTTCACTTGAGCAGCAACTTGCTTGCTGTTATTCTTGAAGTTCCCCTTCTTCCCTTTACCCTTTTCTTGAAACTAGTGGTCTTGTCAACCATCAACACTTGATGCTTTTCTTGATTTCTACTTTCGTCGATTTCAGCATCACGAAGAGCTTGGGAACCGTTTCCGTTATCTCTTGCATATTATAGTTCATCATGAAGTTCTAGTAACTTGGTGATAGTGACTAGAGAACTCTCTCAATCACTATCTTATCTGGAAGATTAACTCCCACTTGATTCAAGTGATTGTAGTACTCAGACATTCTGAGCACATGCTTACTAGCTGAGCTATTCTCCTCCATCTTGTAGGCAAAGTGCTTGTCAGAGGTCTCATACCTCTCGACACGGGCATGAGTATGAAATACCAATTTCAACTCTTAGAACATCTTATATGTTCCGTGGCATTCAAAACGTTTTTGAAGTCCCGGTTCCAAGCCATAAAGCATGGTGCACTAAATTATAAAGTAGTCATCATACCGAGTTTTGCCAAACGTTCATAACGTCTGCATCTGCTCCTGCAATAGGTCCGTCACCTAGCGGTGCATCAAGGACATAATTCTTCTGTGCAGCAACAAGGATAATCCTCAGATCACGGATCCAATTTGCATCATTGCTACTATCATCTTTCAATATAGTTTTCTCTAGGAATATATCATAAATAAAACGAGGAAGCTATACGCGAGCAATTGATCTACAACATAGGTATGCAAATACTATCAGGACTAAGTTCATGATAAATTAAAGTTCAATTAATCATATTACTTAAGAACTCCCACTTAGATAGACATCTCTCTTATCATCTAAGTGATC
The DNA here is from genome assembly GCF_018294505.1 of Triticum aestivum. Lineage (NCBI taxonomy): Eukaryota > Viridiplantae > Streptophyta > Magnoliopsida > Poales > Poaceae > Triticum > Triticum aestivum. Next base: position 510,112,936 of record NC_057794.1, read on the forward strand.
ACGTGATCCAAATCAACTAAACCATAACCGATCATCACGTGAAATGGAGTAGTTTTCAATGGTGAACATCACTATGTTGATCGTATCTACTATATGATTCACGCTCAACCTTTCGATCTCAGTGTTCCGAGGCCATATCTGCATATGTTAGGCTCGTCAAGTATAACCCGAGTATTCTGCGTGTGCAAAACTGGCTTGCACCCGTTGTATAAGAACGTTGAGCTTATCACACCCGATCATCACGTGGTGTCTCGGCACGACGATCTTTGACAACGGTGCATACTCAGGGAGAACACTTGTACCTTGAAATTTTTAGTGAGAGATCATCTTATAATGCTACCGTCAATCAAAGCAGAATAAGATGCATAAAGGATAAACATCACATGCAATCAATATATGTGATATGATATGGCCATCATCATCTTGTGCCTTTGATCTCCATCTCCAAAGCACCGTCATGATCACCAACGTCACCGGCGCGACACCTTGATCTCCATCGTAGCACCATTGTCGTCTCGACAACTATTGCTTCTACGAGTATCGCTACCGCTTAGTGATAAAGTAAAGCAATTAGAGGGCAATTACATTACCTACAATAAAGCGACAACCATATGGCTCCTGCCAGTTGCCGATAACTCTGTTACAAAACATGATCATCTCATACAATAAAATATAGCATCATGTCTTGACCATATCACATCACAACATGCCCTGCAAAAACAAGTTAGACGTCCTCTACTTTGTTGTTGCATGTTTTACATGGCTGCTACGGGCTGAGCAAGAACCGTTCTTACCTACGCATCAAAACCACAACGATATTTTATCAAGTTAGTGTTGTTTTAACCTTCAACAAGGACCGGGCATAGTCACATTTGGTTCAAGTAAAGTTGGAGAAACTGACACCCGCCAGCCACCTGTGTGCGAAGCATGTCGGTAGAACCAGTCTCGCGTAAGCGTATGCGTAATGTCGGTCCGGGCCACTTATCCAACAATACCGCCGAACCAAACTATAAAATGCTGGTAAGAAATATGACTTGTATTGCCCACAACTCACTTGTGTTCTACTCGTGCATATAACATCTACGCATAAACCTGGCTCGGATGCCACTGTTGGGGAATGTAGTAATTTCAAAAAAATTCCTACGCACACACAAGATTATGGTGATGCATAGCAATGAGGGGGAAGAGTATCGTCCACGTACCCTCGTAGACCGTAAGCGGAAGCGTTACGAGAACACGGTTGATGTAGTCGAATGTCTTCATGATCCGACCGATCCAATTACCAACGCACGACACCTCCAAGTTTCGCACACGTTCAGCTCGATGACGTCCCATGAACTCTGATCTAGTAGAGCTTCACAGGAGAGTTTCGTCAGCACGACGGCGTGATGATGGTGCTACCAACGCAGGGCTTCTCCTAAGCACCGCTACGATATGATCGAGGTGGATTATAGTGGAGGGGGAACCGCACACGGCTAAGGGATCAATGATCAACTTGTGTGTTCTAGGGTGCCCCCTGCCCCCGTATATAAAGGAGCAAGGGGGGAGGCCGGCCGACCCTGTAGGGTGCGCCAGGAGGAGGAGTCCTCCTCCTAGTAGGAGTAGGACTCTTTCCTACTCCTACTAGGAGGAGGAAAGGAAGGGGGAAGGGGAGAAGGAAGGAGAGGGAGGAAAGGAGGAAAGGGGGGCCGGCCCCTAGGCCAATTCGGTTTGGGCTAGGGAGGTTGCGCGCCATGCCTCCTCTCTTCCACCACTTGGCCCATTGAGGCCCAATACTTCTTCATGTATTCTCGTAACTCCCCGGTACTCCGGAAAATACCCGAATCACTCGGAACCTTTCCGATGTCCGAATATAGTCATCAATATATCGATCTTTACGTCTCGACCATTTTGAGACTCCTCATCATATCCCCGATCTCATCCGGGACTCCGAACTACCTACGGTACATCAAATCACATAAACTCATAATATCGATCGTCACCGAACGTTAAGCGTGCGGACCTACGGGTTCGAGAACTATGTAGACATGACCGAGACACGTCTCCAGTCAATAACCAATAGCGGAACCTGGATCCTCATATTGTCTCCTACATATTCTACGAAGATCTTTATCGGTCAAACCGCATAACAACATACGTTGTTCCCTTTATCATCAGTATGTTACTTGCCCGAGATTCGATCGTCGGTATCCTCATACCTAGTTCAATCTCGTTACCGGCAAGTCTCTTTACTCATTCCGTAATGCATCATCCGCAACTAACTCATTATTCATAATGCTTGCAAGGCTTATAGTGATGTGCATTACCGAGAGGGCCCAGATATACCTCTCCGACAATCGGAGTGACAAATCCTAATCTCGATCTATGCCAACTCAACAAGCACCATCGGAGACACCTGTAGAGCACCTTTATAATCACTCAGTTACGTTGTGACGTTTTATAGCACACAAAGTGTTCCTCCGGTACTCGGGAGTTGCATAATCTCATAGTCATAGGAACATGTATAAGTCATGAAGAAAGCAGTAGCAACAAACTTAATGATCATCGTGCTAAGCTAACGGAATGGGTAAAGTCAATCACATCATTCTCTAATGATGTGATCCCGTTAATCAAATGACAACTCATGTCTATGGCTAGGAAACTTAACCATCTTTGATTCAATGAGCTAGTCAAGTAGAGGCATACTAGTGACACTTTGTTTGTCTATGTATTCACACATGTACTAAGTTTCCGGTTAATACAATTCTAGCATGAATAATAAACATTTATCATGATATAAGGAAAAAAATAATAACTTTATTATTGCCTCTAGGGCATATTTCCTTCACATGATGCTTGCTATTCTTGTGGCCATGATGCCAATATTTATGAAGATGAATTTGCTATTGCACCCATACTTGATAGTTCCTTCGGTGAAAAGCATGATTGCAATGATGTTATTATAAATTCTATTAACGTCAATTGTGCTAATAATATGCAAAACCCTAAGCTTGGGGATGCTAGTTTTGCTATGACTACTATTTGTTGCAATGATCATGATTGGGGTAATTCTTCTTATGATCTTGAAAATTTATTTAATCCCCATGATGAATGTGAGATTGATAATAGTGTTTGCAATATTATTGAAAGTGGGTTTGGAAGAGTGTCAACTTGAGATACCACATATTTGGAGAATGTTCAATCTTATGATTTTTTTGATAAAAGTGGGTTTGGAGAGGTCATGACTTTAGTTAATGTTAATCCCACTATTTTGGAAGAGTGTCAACTTCGCATGCATGTGGATGTGTTGAAAATATTTTATGTGATAGCTATTTTGTTGAATTTGCTTATTATCCCACATGTAATTATTATGAAATAGGAAAATAAGGTTTTGGAAATTTTCATGTTACTAAATTACCTCCCGTTATGTTGAGATTGCTATCGTTTCTTTCCGCTTCCTAGCATATGCTAGTTTTTGCTTGCTATGATAATTTGTTTGTCTATAAGATACCTATGCATAGGAAGTATGTTAGACTTAGGTGTGTTTGTCACATGTTTTATGATGCTCTCTTTGTGCTTCAATTCTTGTCTTTCATGTGAGCATCATTGAAATTATCTTTTGCCTAGCAAAAGGCTTTAAAGAAAAGCGCTTGTTGGGAGACAACCCAATATTTTTCCTTGCTGTTATTCAATAAATAATCCATCTAGCCACTGTTTAGATGAGATTTTATGCTTTTAATTAGTGTTTGTGTCAAGTAGAACCTTTGGGAAGACTTGGAGAAAGTCTTTGCGATCTTGCTGTAAAAAATAGAAACTTTAGCGCTCACGAGATTTGCTGCCATTTTTTTATTGGAGAGTGATATTTAGTTAATTCTTTTTGCAGATGATTAATAGATAAATTACTCACGTCCAAAAATTTATTTTAGAATTTTTGGGGTTCCAGAAGTCTTCGAAACCTACAGATTACTACAGACTGTTCTGTTTTTCACAGATTCTGTTTTTCGTGTGTTGTTTGCTTATTTTGATGAATCTATGACTAGTAATAGAGTTTATGAACCATAGAAAAGTTGTAATACATTAGTTTTAACACCAATATAAATAAAGAATGAGTTCATTACAGTACCTTGAAGTGGTGGTTTGTTTTCTTTTACTAATGAAGCTCACGAGATTTTCTTTTAAGTTTTGTGTTGTGAAGTTTTGAAGTTTTGGGTAAAGATTTGATGGATTATGGAACAAGGAGTGGGAAGAGCCTAAGCTTGGGGATTACCAAGGCACCCCAAGGTAAAATACAAGGACAACCAAAAGCCTAAGCTTGGGGATGCCCCGGAAGGCATTCCCTCTTTTTATTCGCCACATGATATGTGTTTTGCTTGGAGCGTCTTGTATGATTTGAGTCTTTGCTTTTTAGTTTACCACAATCATCCTTGCTGTACACACCTTTTGGTAGAGACACACATGAATTGGAATTTATTAGAATACTCTATGTGCTTCACTTATATCTTTTGAGTTGGATAATTTTTGCTCTAGTACTTCGCTTATATATTTTATAGCACTGCGGTGGTTCTATTTTATAGAAATAATTGATCTCTCATGCTTCACTTATATCATTTTGAGAGTCCTTTAGAACAACATGGTAATTCACTTTGCTTATAATTTTTAAATGCTAAGAGAAGTTGGATGCTTGATAGTTGTTTTGAGATATAAATGTGGTAATATTAGAGGTGTGCTAGTTGAGTAATTGTGAAATTGATGAATACTTGTGTTGAAGTTGGCAAGTCCCGTAGCATGCACATTTGGTAAAAGTTGTGTGACAAATTTGAAGCATGGGGTGTTCTTTGCTTGCTTTCCTTATGAGTGACGGTCGGGGACGAGCGATGGTCTTTTCCTACCAACCTATTCCCCTAGGAGCATGCGCGTAGTGCTTGGTTTTGATGACTTGTAGATTTTTGCAATAAGTATGTGAGTTTTTATGACTAATATTGAGTCCATGGATTATACGCACTCTCACCCTTCCATCATTGCTAGCCTCTTCGGTACCGTGCATTGCCCTTTCTCACCTTGAGAGTTGGTGCAAACTTCGCCGGTCCATCCAAACCCCGTGATATGATACGCTCTATCACACATAAGCCTCCTTATATCTTCCTCAAAACAGCCACCATACCTACCTATTATGGCATTTCCATAGCCATTCCGAGATATATTGCCATGCAACTTTCCACCGTTCTATTTATTATGACACGCATCATCATTGTTATATTGCTTTGCATGATCATGTAGTTGACATCGTATTTGTGACAAAGCCACCATGCTTAATTTTTTATACATGTCACTCTTGATTCATCACAATCCCGGTACACTGCCAGAGGCATTCACATAGAGTCATATTTTGTTCTAAGTATCGAGTTTTAAGTAAATAAAAGTGTGATGATCATCATTAGAGCATTGTCCATGTGAGGAAAGGATGATGGAGACTATGATTCCCCCACAAGTCAGGATGAGACTCCGGACGAAAAATAAAAATAAAAAAAGAGAAGAGGCCACACACACACACACACACACACACACACACACACACACACACACACACACACACACACACACACACACACACACACACACATATATATATATATATATATATATATATATATATATATATATAAAGAAGGCCCAAACAAAAAAAGAGAAAAAGAGAGAAGGGACAATGTTACTATCCTTTTTCCACACTTGTGCTTCAAAGTAGCACCATGATCTTCATGATAGAGAGTCTCTTATTTTGTCACTTTCATATACTAGTGGAAATTTTCATTATAATAACTTGGCTTATTTATTCCAATGATGGGCTTCCTCAAATACCCTAGGTCTTCATGAGCAAGCAAGTTGGATGCACACCCACTTAGTTTCTTTGATGAGCTTTCATATATTTATAGCTCTAGTTCATCTGTTGCATGGCAATCCCTACTCCTTGCATTGACATCAATCGATGGGCATCTCCATAGCCTATTGATTAGCCACGTCAATGTGAGACTTTCTCCCTTTTGTCTTCTCACACAACCTCAATCATCATATTCTATTCCACCCATAGTGTTATGTCCATGGCTCGCGCTCATATATTGCGTACAAGTTGAAAGAGTTTGAAAAGGCTAAGTATGAAACAATTGCTTGGCTTGTCATCGGGGTTGTGCATGATGGGAGCATTTTGTGTGACGAAAATGAAGCATGGCCAAACTACATGACTTTGTAGGAATAAGTTTTCTTTGGCTATGTTATTTTGATAAGACATAATTGCTTGATTAGCATACTTGGAGTATTACTATTTTTATGTCAACAATAAACTTTTATCTTGAATCTTTCAGATCTGAACATTCATGCCATAATAGAGAAAAATACATTGAAGAACATGCTAGAAAGCATTCCACATCAAAAATTCTGTTTTTGTCATTTACCTACTCGAGGACGAGCATGAATTGAGCTTGGGGATGCTTGATACGTCTCCAACATATCTATAATTTTTTATTGTTCCATGCTATTATATTATCTGTTTTGGATGTTAATGGGCTTTATTTTACACTTTTATATTATTTTTGGACTAACCTATTAACCCAAGGCCCAGTGCAAATTGCTGTTTTTTTTGCCTATTTCAGTGTTTCACAGAAAAGGAATATCAAACGGAGTCCAAACAGAATGAAACCTTCAGTAGCGTGATTTTTGGAACAAACGTGATCCAGAGGACTTGAAGTGGACGTCAAGAAACGAACGAGGTGTCCACGAGGCAGGGGGCGCGCCTACCCGCTGGGCGCGCCCTCCCCCCTCATGGTTCAACCGACCTACTTCTTCCTCCTATATATGTTCACATACCCCGAAAACATCCAAAAGCACCATGAAACCCTATTTCCACCGCCGCAACCTTCTGTACACAAGAGATCCCATCTTAGGGCCTTTTTCGGAGCTCAGCCGGAGGGGGCATTGATCACAGAGGGCGTCTACATCAACTCCATGGCCCCTTCGATGATGTGTGAGTAGTTTACTTCAGACCTTCGGGTCCATAGTTATTAGCTAGATGACTTCTTCTCTCTCTTTGAATCTCAATACAAAGTTCTCCTCGATCTTCTTGGAGATTTATTCGATGTAACTCTTTTTGTGGTGTGTTTGTCGAGATCCGATGAATTGTGGGTTTATGATCAAGTCTATCTATGAACAATATTTGATTCTTCTTTGAAATCTTTTATGCATGATTGGTTATATTTACAAGTCTCTTCGAATTATCAGTTTGGTTTGGCCTACTAGATTGATCTTTCTTGCAATGAGAGAAGTGCTTAGATTTGGGTTCAATCTTGCGGTGCTCGATCCCAGTGACAGAAAGGGAAATGACACGTATTGTATTGTTGCCATCGAGGATAAAAAGATGGGGTTTATATCATATTGCTTGAGTTTATCCCTCTACATCATGTCATCTTACCTAAGGCGTTACTCTGTTCTTATGAACTTAATACTCTAGATGCATGCTGGATAGCGGTTGATGTGTGGAGTAATAGTAGTAGATGTAGGCAGGAGTCGGTCTACTTGTCGTGGACATGATGCCTATATACATGATCACGCCTAGATATTCTCATAATTATTCGCTTTTCTATCAATTGCTCGACAGTAATTCGTTCACCCACCGTAATACTTATGCTATCTTGAGAGAAGCCACTAGTGAAACCTATGCCCCCCGGGTCTATTTTCCATCATATAAGTTTCCAATCTATTTTTACTTTGGAATCTTTACTTTCAATCTATATCATAAAAACACCAAAAAAATTATCTTATCATTATTATCTCTATCAGATCTCACTCTCGTAAGTGACTGTGAAGGGATTGACAACCCCTTTATCGCGTTGGTTGCGAGGTTCTTATTTGTTTGTGTAGGTACGAGGGACTTGTGTGTGGCCTCCTACTGGATTGATACCTTGGTTCTCAAAAACTGAGGGAAATACTTACGCTACTTTGTTGCATCACCCTTTCCTCTTCAAGGGAAAAACAACGCAGTGCTCAAGAGGTAGCAGAGTACCCGTGTGATCATCCTATGGTTTGCCACCCAGGCTCAAAGGGTCTTGAGATTATTCAGGCTAGAAACTTCCGTATGCAGCCACAAGCCATTATGGGCTCTGGCATAGTTGAGTAAGTTATGTGACCTCTTTCAGTGGTAGGCTAGCAGATGTAGGTGGTACTGTCTACCCAGAGTAAAGAGTTAATGCTTCTAAAAGACTGTGTCTTGGTCATCCGTTTCTCAAACACCAGGTAGTGCGAGAAATCCAACGGAGGAGATCGAGTCTTGTGGGGAAAAGTGCGCAAACCTGTACAGAGTGTACAAACTAATCATGGTTAGCCGTGTCCCCGGTTATGGACATCTTGAGTATCTGGTACTTGAATTATTGATTTGATCTCATCACTTTACTTATTTAATTTGTTGGGTTATAATTATTAATTTGGGATTGAGTTGGAGGAACCTTCTCAATAACTTTCAACCAACTTTGTAGTTAAACAAAATATATTTCTTTGTTGTAGGAAAAAATTAGCTTCATGCAAATGATAACCATAGAGCCTCCACCAGCCATATATGCATGTAATGATAGCTGTTATTTATTCATTGCTCTATAGTGTTATCTTGCCAGCATATTCCATGTGCTGACCTACACAAGCTGCAACATATTATGTTGCAGAGTTTTCAGACGAAGAGTAAGGTGCGCTAGGTCGTTGTCATGCACTCAATTTTGCCGCGGAGTTGGATAGACTCTTCTACCTTCGAAGCTTCCGCTGTTATCTTATTTAGATGGCCTTCAGCCATATTATTGTAATAAGTTCTCTTTTGTGACATTCGATGTATTAAGCGTGTGATTGAACTCTGTTATAAATCCCCGAGTATTGTGTGTGTCAGCAATACCGATCCAGGGATGACACTTAAGTACAAAGACTTGACCGTTTGAGATTGGGTCGCTACAGACAGACACCAAACCAATTGTTTTGCGTCAACAATTTTTTGGGGTCACTCTCGACATCATAGTCTTTAGTGATAATCCTCGCTGCCACGCAGGAGATTATCTTCAGAGTTTGAACCAAACTTCTCATGACTCTAGGGACCTGTTACTCTATGTGCACTAGCAAACACTTACTGTTTATGTCAACAATCTCCAAAACATAAGGAGATAAATTATTGCACCAACAATACCTAGGATGATCGAGGTGATCCGAAGGCATGTGGGAGCACCGACAGTTGATCTCCAGCAGACAGGTGCGCTCGCTCGCCGTGATTGGCGGCACGGGCACCCAATCTGGGCTGAGATGTCATCCATTCGGGAGATGCATGTCGGACCACGACAACGGGGTGGTCGTGTCCCAGTAGAGCTGGCACACCTCCACCTTGACGTATGACCGTGGGCAGTGAAATAGCAAAGGCGGTGGGCGGCGAGATGGAGTAGGCAATGACACTCCCCAACGACGTGAAGAACGACCCTGCTTCGTGGTCTTGCTTTCCCTTCTTGCCGGGGATCCACTTCCACATCCCCATGGCTGGTCGGCGGCCGGCGGGAGCGAGGGCAGTGCTAGGATTGGGCTTGTCGGGGCACGAAGCGACAATAGAAGAGTGTGGACGAATTCAAAAGTGGACTGGCCGGTCGACGACTTCATCATTAAAAAGGACGCATTGAGGGCGGCTGGGAGGCTCATGTGCGGGCCCATCCACACGTGCGGATTAAATGGGGCCGGTGGGAACCAGTTGCATTGCCGACATGTGGGCCCGAGGGCAAACAATGAGAGGACACGTGCATGTCTATGATGTGTTCGTCTGAGCGTAAATCCGGCTAAAATTTGCGTCGGAATTGGGTCGGGCGAGTCAAACATAATTTGCCCCCGAACGCGAGTGTTGGGCTCATACCTGGCCAAACGGGCTGGGCCGGCCCGGCACGGCCCGCGTCGGCACGAATAATAACCGGGTCGTGCCGTGCCGGCCCACGTACTGGAGCTAGCAGCCCAAACACGACACGTAGGCTACGTGGGCCGGCACACGGCACGTCGGCCCGTTGCGGCGCGTTGGCCCGCCTGGCGCGGTTTTTTTTCCTTTTTTGTTCGTAATACCTCTGAAAACAACGAAAAGGCCAAAAAATGTGGAAAATTGCAAAATTTGTTAGACTATTATGTGGGATAAATCTAGAGCTTTATTAGCACCTACATCATTAAAAACTTCCATCTCAAATAAGTAAAAGAATACAAGACATGCTATAGAATTACAAAAGGATAAAAAAAATACAAAGATTGAGAATGGACGTCTGGCTCTCGGCCTCCATGGAGGCCTTTTTTTGAAAATAAATCAAAATTCAAACTATTTGGTTTAATTTTTTTTGAAAAAGTATGCAAGTAAACAAGAATGTTATGTGTATGTGGGTAAAATTTCAGGATGAAAAACGTTGAAATGCGACCTGTACAAAAATGACAAATTCATGGCCCGGGAGGATGAATAGTATCATGTGTTAAAAAGCCCTAGATTTGTCATTTTTGCACAGGCCTCATTTCAACGTATTTTGTCCTGAAAATTTACACACATATGTGTTATGCCTTCATGTATATCTGTGTTTTTTTAGAATTTTTTAAAATGCAGAAAATATGAAATTTGATGAAATTCAAATTTTCCAAAACCGAGCTCCATGGAGCTCGGCCTCCAAAGACAATATTCAACAAAGACTACACTATATAACACTACTAATACTCAGATCCAAGCACTAAAATACGCATGCACGGCAAAAAATTTGAACATATTAGAGTATTATAGATATTTATATAGGACATATATTTATATATTTCAAAAAAATAAACGGGCCGTGCCGTGCCGGCCCGCGTGCCCAGCCTCCAGGCCCAGGCACGGCCCATGGCGTGCCGCATGCCGGGCCTGGCCCGTTTAGCCTGGGTCGTGCCGTGCCAGCGTGCTACCGGGCCGGCACAGTTAGCACGGCCCGTTTGGCCGTGGCATTTGTCCCAGACTTCGTGCGTTGTGCGTTGGAGTTGGCCCTAGTCTCCGGTTTCCGTTTCCGGTTCCACCCCGAGTTCCGCCTCCGGTCTCTCCTCCGCCGGCGCAGGATGGCGGCGGCCGCGGGCACATCGAGGCAGGCGGGCGCGGCGCCCAGGGTGGGGCTGCTGTACGACCAGCGGATGCTGAAGCACGCGCCTGCCGGGAAGAAAGAACGGGAGACCCCCGAGCGGCTACGCGCCATCTGGCGCAAGCTCGCCGCCGAGGGCGTCACGTCCAGGTACGCGCCGCCAGCGACTCTCTCAAGCGAGAGCAGCGCCACCTCGTGCCCCCCCCCCCCCCCCCCCCCTTTTTTTTTTCTGCATACGGTTCCGTGGAATCGCCGGAGATAGATGGGATGGGAAGTCCTCGCGCGCTCCCGCTGTGCTTGATCTGTTTCCTGTTACGACTGTAAATCTGCACGATTATGTTTTGGTTATCTGATGAAGCGCCCGAAATGGTGAAGGGCCTGAGAAAGGGGGGAGAGTATATAGATCCTTCATACAATAGGTTCAAACATGTATGCCATGTAGCGCTGAAAGGAACAGTCCTGCTATTTCTGCAATTTGGGGCACTCCAGTCCTTCCTCGTGTGCAGTAACTTGGACTGTCCATTGCTTGCATTACTTTGATTGATTAGATTGATAATTGTATGACTTTTGCAAGGTTCTGTGGCTTTAGTGTGACATAAGTTTCTTCAGATAATAGGTTCAAACATGTATGCACAGTAGCGCTGAAAAGGTATAGAGTCCTGGTATTTCTGCAGTTCTGGGTACTCAAGCCGTTGCCTGTGCACAGTAACCTGGATGCTACTAGAGTTAAGTTTGAACATTGGCATTATGGCTTCTGTGCTGCCCACTGTTTGCATTATAGGTTCAAACATTTATGCACTGCATATCTGAAAGGAACAGCGTCCTTCTGGTATTTCTGCAATTTGGGGCACTCCAGCCCTTCCTTGTGGTACAGTATCTCGGATCCCTGCAGGCGTCGATTTAAAGAGGAACTGCAGTGGCTCAGGCTCACCTACAGGGCCAAAAGGAAGGAGTATAGTGGCCTGATTGATTGGGTCAAAGCTTTCAGATGAACTTAGTTCTGCCTTCATTGTACCTTTTGTATTTTCTGTTCCTTGTTTGTTTTCACTAGGCCTGTGTAGCTCTTTTATTTTATTTCTGAACTTTGTTTTGTACTCCCTCCATCCCACAATATAAGATCGTTTTTCAAGCTGGACAAGGGAGTAACATTTATTTGAAAAACAATAAAAATACACAGCAGAGTCCTGCTGTTTCCTTAAGAAAAGGTAACTTGTATGCCACTAGAGTGAAGTTTGAACATCGGCATTGTAGCTTCTGTGCCGTCCATTGCTTGCATTACTTTGATTGATTAGATTCATAATTGTATGACTTTGCAAGGTTCTGTGGCTGTAGTGTAACATAAGTTTCTTGCAGGTGTGTGGGCATGAGGGCGAAGGAAGCCAAGGAAAAATATATAGCCTCTGTCCATGGCCCGAATCACATAGATCTGATAAGGAATATCAGCTCGAAGGATAGTTCCGAGCGAAAAAATACTGCTGAGAAACTCGATTCCATTTACTTCAACAAAGGCTCCTCAGAGTCTGCTTTCCTCGCAGCCGGTTCTGTCATCGAGGTAATTTCCGTTTACTTTTCCTACATTGCATATGTATTCACTAGTCTTATACAGCAATTCTGGTTCCGTTGATCCTGAGTGCTGACAAAATGACTCGTTTGGCAAGTAGGTTGCTGAGAAGGTTGCAGCTGGTGAGCTGAGTTCTGCGATCGCTCTAGTCAGGCCTCCAGGCCACCATGCCGAACATAGCAAGCCCATGGGATTTTGCCTCTTCAACAATGTGGCAATTGCAGCTAACTACCTCTTAAATGAAAGGGTGCGTATTTGAAACTTCCCTGTTGAATGTTCTGTTAAGATCAATACGTGCTGTTTTTGTTTATCATTTCCTCTGTAGGAACAATCATATCAATTTGCTATGATGTGACCTACTGAGAACATGGAGTCATTTTCTGAGTTCCCTTTTTCTGTTGCAGCCTGACCTAGGTATCAGCAAGATATTAATCGTCGATTGGGATGTTCATCATGGAAATGGCACGCAGAACATGTTTTATAATGACCCTCGTGTATTGTTCTTTTCAGTGCACAGGTATGACACAATAACTTGGCGTTGCTTTGCTATTTTTGTTTAGACTTCAGACTTTGCTTCCGCAAACATGCAAACCACTGTATGTATACGCATTAGATATAAAGAAAACATGCAAACCACTGTATGTATACGCATTAGATATAAAGAAGAAGTCTTAGTTGAGACTTTAGACTAGCTTCATAACCTTCATGATATGATATTCGTGAAGCCGTGGTAGTTTTGTTGCCTACATTTTTATGGCTTACTGCTTTTTGAATGGATGTAGGATGCTGAGAGCGTTTTCTTACAGTGGATCTCTGCAGTTCATAGAAATTTAGAAACTCCATTTCTTATTTACATGGTATTAACAAACTCATTTTTGATATTTGTGAGCTCACCTTACTATAATGCTCTTGGATATTGTACCTGTAATGATCGGGATTAAGTCTCAGTTTTGTTGATCCAGTTGGGCTGTATAGCACGACCTAAATGCTTGAGCCCAGTTTGTGATTAATGTGCCATGGAACCTATTAACTATTAATCCGTTGTCAATGGAAGAACCTATTAACTATTAATCCTTTTTCTGTTTCATCATGGTTTTACCATTTTACTTCCTATGTTGACACTACTAGTATTGAAATAGCCTGAATTATCTGTTCTAAACTTCTAATCAACATAGTATGGTTACTTTATTTGTCATTTGAATTGTCACCTGCCCACCCTTGATTTTGGTTATAGTATATTAATCAATTCATTGTGTTTACTTTCTATTGCTATCTGAGTTTAGTCTCCCATGCATCTGCAGGGCTAGATACTACGGTTCATGTTTACATTAGAAAGAGATGTTTGTAATGCAACTTCAGTGCTTATGTTTGAAAACTGAGTTGTACTTGTTATACAACTCTTGCTCTAATATGTTTGATTTATCTGCACTGCTATAGTCTGGAGCATCCAAAATACATGATGTTGATATTTATTCTTTCTTTCTCCGATATATGTGAAAAGTTCTAGCCTCCCAGATCCAACGCCGAAACTTCTTCTAACATTGTTCTAGCTAGTGTCAAAAAACGTCTTACATTATGGGACGGAGGGAGTAGTAGGTAGGTACCTGAGGAAAGCTGCTGTTCTAACCGCTTATCATTTAAGTTTACATACATGTTACCTTGGCTGATGAATCTACAGATTGTGTAACTTGCCATCTTTGGTAAAGGCCTCTCCTAGAACTACCCAACCAATTCTGATCGAAATCTCAATTTTTTGCAGTTGTTCCATTGCATTCTGTTGATCCTTCAGTAATGTGTAAACTATTATTCCAATGTTTGCTCTGTAGATATGATGATGGAAGCTTCTACCCTTATGAAGCTGATGCATCACACGTTTTCATTGGGGATGAAACTGGTCGAGGGTACAACATTAATGTGCCCTGGGAGCATGCGGAATGCGGTGATGCAGATTATGTTGCTGCATGGGACCATGTACTCCTTCCTGTTGCAGAAGCATTTGATCCTGATATAATATTACTGTCTGCTGGGTTTGACGCAGGTAGACAGCTAGAAAATTCTTAGAAACTATCTTGTCCCTAAAATTTAAACATCTAACTAATCTAGGCACTTCAAATGAAGCCTGACTGTTGCTATATACCGGCATTGTAGTTTATTCTATGTACTAGATGTGCACTGTTCGAGTACTACTCCTTATATACCTGATTTCCTTTTTGCGTGACAAATGAGATCTTCACTGAAGATATTTTGACAACCGCTGTGGCTTTGTTGTATTATATTGCTATTACATGCCAATGGAATCAAAACTTCTGTGTCTCATATGATCATGCATGTTCTTGTTACTCACTGGTTTTGAATATTTTCCCTGTTTCTTTTTTGCTAGCACTGGGTGATGATATGGGTAATTGCTGCATCACTCCAAATGGATATGCACTGCTACTGACAAAGGTATGCATTTGCACGTTTGCAGCAAAATGACCTTTTATTAAACTCACTGAACCATGCGCTCTCCTGGCCTTAAAAACATTTTTCATTCTTGACCTTGGAGTTTGGATGTGATAGAGTAGCGTTTATGTTATTGCCACGGTCATTCATTTTTGTTGTCATGCTTTGGTGTTACCTGTTAGAAAATTTTCATTTGATCCCATCAATTTATTAGTATCTCCTATAACTTTTTTGGACTTTCTACTCAGCTGATCGATGCTTATGCCTGTCTACATTTTACCTGCAGCTGTTAGGTTTTGCAAAAGGAAGGATTGTGATGGCCCTTGAAGGAGGTTATAACCCTGAGTCCATAGCAAACTCAGTTTGTGCTTGTGCAAAAGTATTGTTGGGAGATAAATTCACACTTACCTCTCCAGAGATGCAACCATTCGAATCTACATGGAGAGTCATACAAATGGTAATGGTCTGCAGTGTACTATTTCTGTCTAATTTTGGTCTCGCTATGCGTATCTGTAATTTAGTTCTCATTCCCCCTCACACTGACCAGGTACGCGATGAATTAAAGACATACTGGCCTGTTTTGAGCAGTAAGCTTCCGGAGAACGTATCTTTGAGGAGTACGCCCTCATATATCCAGGTGAGTTTCCTCTTTCTATTTTCTTCTTCTTGGGGACTTGAGTTGGGGCCTGCTTGGTCTGACCTCTGACTAATGAATTGTGCTCTTATGTCTGAGATGTGGATCGCTCTGTTCCAGATCCGTTTGCTGGGAAACTTGACACCATCTTCTCTTACTTTTCACCAACATGTCATGACCACAGTTGCAGCTTTCAAACCACATTCTTAATGGACGATTTTCTTTTTTTTCCAGGGTTATAATGAAGCACCATAATGTAGCCCAATTTCATAGATGAATGCATGTTCACGAGTGATGTGGACTGTATTACACAGCTCAGTTGATATGCTATTTCCATATTATCCGCACTTCCGCAGGCAATCCATACTTGATGAACCTTTTTTTGTTGTTGTGATCAATGCTTCATGTGTATACTTATTCTGAGGTGCCTATCAACTTTTAAACTCTTAACTCTTGCAAAAGAACATGCAGAGTTATACAGCTCAACTATGTTTGTACTGTGCACTTTAATTATCTTGTGCCAATAGTCTCACATTTGATTTACTCCCTCCGTCCCAAAATAAGTGTCTCAACTTTAGTACAACTTTGTACTAAAGCTAGTACAAAGTTGAGACACTTATTTTGGGATGGAGGGAGTACCATTTATGCATCTTGATGCATGCAGGCTTACTGTATAGCTGAGACGATCAATAGGAAATATTAACCTGATGGTGGAGCCCTTGAATAATTTCTCTTTCTTGTTTTCCCCATTGGGGAATGAACAGCCATGCACTTCCTCTGGTTCTGAGTCTGATGTTTTGAGTATGATATGCTTGGAGATCCGCATTGTCAAAAGTTCAATATTTGGTATGCCAGCTTTGGTTCAAACATGTGGAAACCAAGATTCTTGTGCTACATCGAAGGGGGTAAGGTAAAGTTGAAATCACATTGTCTTTTATATATGGCAAGGAACATTTAGGTTCCTCTATTTAAAGCTTGTAGCCTGTCGCTGCATTCATCACATCATTGATTTCTCGGGGAGATTTCAGTCGGTGCACCCCTTTCAGTTAATGTAACTCAAATCACTTATGGAGGGTACTTTTGTACCTTCCGCACAAATCGGGAATAAATATTTGTCCACTTCATGCATTAGTCTGTTACGCACCGGTGTATCAATTCAATTGGGGAAGCTGCTGCCCGGAACAATAGCAGCTCACGCTTGCTCCACGACGTTCGAACAAACCTTATCTAGTCCATGGCTCTTCATGCCTTCCTCGCTGCTCCTCTTAGTTTGTTTGATCTGGCACTATGTGAATCACAGACGTCGACCTGGGGATCGGTGTCTATGAGTGCAAAGCTTCACGAACATTCGCTAGCAATGACCAAAGAGATTGAGGGCCTATTTGATTCGCAGGATTTTCAAAACAAGGGAATAGGAAAACACAGGATTGTAATGTCATGTTCATCTCAATCCTACAGGATTTTGGGTTGTTTGATTGCATCATAGGAAAGACAAATTATTCTTTCAAAGAGGTTTGAGTGGATGGTATAAATCCTATGGGAAGTAGTACAAATAAATCCTTAGGAAAAATTCCTATAGTATTCAATCCTATGAATCAAACAAACAACATCGGAAAAATTCCTAAGGATTCTAATCCTCCAAAATTCCTATGAAAATCCCTTGAATCAAAGGAGCCCTGAACTGACTGTGGCCCCTTGCTTTATCCTTCACTCCTGCTTCTATAAGGGGAGAGGAGGGGGGCAAGCGTGATGTAAGGAGATGCGGACGGGCTGAGATGAGGTTGGGCCTGAAGGTGGGCTGTGTGGGTTGCACCATGCTCAGTATCCCTCGTCGAGGTGGAGGGACTATGGGCTCTGGGCGAAATCTTTGGCCGGCGGGGGGGCGGTACCGGCGGCGGAGGCATCCTAGGCATCTTTATCCTCCTTGGAGGCGTTGCCGAAGAGTTCATCCAGACACCAGATCATTGTGGCTGGTACTAGGTTCCGGTGGCTATTGGCGTGGCTGGATCCCCTCCCACGGGGTTCAGTGGGGTGGTGGTGTGCAGAGCTCTTGGCAAAAGCTTTGTCCCGACGGAGGCGTTATCGAAGTGCTTCTTCACTCCTACCTCGGGTCGCTTTGGCCCTCGATCGATTGGTTTGTGTTTGGTGGTGGTGCCTAGTTTTGCTTGGGGCTGTTTGTACTCTTTGTTGGGGTTTTTGCTCGGTTGTCCCCTAATCAACCATGTTGTGTGGTTTCTGGCCTAGTTTTCCCTATAAACCGGGCCAACTCTCTTCTTAATGAAATAGCAGGAGCACCCTGCCCTCTGACGAGGTTCCGTAAAAAAAAGTATCCAACCACATGAAATAGACTACATCACCCTTTATGGCGTGGTAAATGACTCGTTGTAATCCCCACCATTTATCCACATGAATAGTTTTCTAAAGGGGTTGTACCAAAGGAATCCTTTTTGGGGGATATTTTGGTCTTCGGGAAGTGTTTTTAGTGCTTTCCGCAAATGAAATTGCATAAGGGTGCTTGTTTATAGATCGAATGCGATAAAGACGCTGATTTCCGTTGCACCCCTTATTCTAACTTACCTTTTCCTTTTCTGAAGTGTTATGCTTTGTGTGAAAGTTGCTATTCATTTTGGTCTGTGGCAGGTTGATGGTATGGGTGTATCATGTTTTGGTTCACATGACACAAGCCCACGAAGAGGCACCATGTGGAAAATGTGTGTCATACATTTTTTTCAGGAGATCCTCTATCCCCTGTGGGGTACTGGTGGTGTTGCTTTCCTCAACCCTGATATAAACTACAGTGACAAGTCAATGTCTGCATGTACAAAATAATGTATGTTATATCATAACCACATCTACGTTTTATTGATCCTTGAATTAGGTCTGGGTGGAACATAATCTCTCGTCAGTGCTCTGATTTCATCATGAATTTCTCTTTTTTACAGGCTTGAGCAGTTCAATTACACGTTGTTTCAAGAGAACTGTTTAGTGAAGGATATCGGCGAAGATGGAAAAATCAAGTCTCCTGGCTCTCCTTTGATTCGCTTGTCTGAAAGACTCTGCCTCTTCACAAAAAACTCTTCATCTTGAACCTATTAAGGTTGGATTTGCTGGTTTCCACATCAAGCGCACGCTTATCCTCCACATAGAATTTTCTATATGCCTATAAATAAATGAGAGTAGTTAATATCACGTCGTTGGAAAAAAATGCTCTTAAGTGCGACTGTCCTTCTGGCAGCACTTTGATAAAGGACACTACCAACCTCTTGTGTGGCCATCACTGGTAGAATCTATCATTCTTACAGATTAACGTTAATGCCTGCTGTAATAGTTGATCCTTTGGTAAGGAAATGCCATGTCCTGCCTCTTTTGTCTGTCGGGTTGGTCTGAAGTTAGAAGTTACCTGGGACTGATGCTTAGTCCAGATCGCAGTTTGGAATGTTACCATGGATTTGAAGCTCTTTTGACATCATCACAACAGTCGAAAAAGGTCTTGTTTCAGTACATTACAAACTGAAAAGGATAAACTATTTTTCTTCTCATAATGCCGCTTCATCCATAGCAATATAGTTGACACTAGTTGATTTTCTAAATAAATCTGATGCTAGTTATATTTTCATATCAATGGATCATTTCTGCAAGTTATTATTTTTTATTTTTCATGTTTGTTATGCAAATTTCCTACAGGATATCTGGTACTCCACGTGTAAAACCAACATACTCTATCTTGAGAGGAGGATGACGTCCAATTTTAACTATGACGTAAGCTCCAGTCTTCACTTGGTAAAGAAATTTCTTGTAGATACTATCCAATGCACTACTTGAAGGGAAGCGGTAAGAACACAGATGAAGATATGTTTTTTCGTGGATGGTGTGAAATTGTTTGTTTCCCTGCAGATAGATGCCCCTCAACAGCTGTTGCACAGGGGGATCCCCCTCACCTATGCTGTTCAACATTGCTGTAGATGTTTCGCAGGAATTAATTCATAGGGCTAAGAGAGCTGGGTTGATTTGAGGGGTAGTTCCTTGTCTAGTAGAGGGAGGCATTAATATGTTACAATATGTTGATGGCACAGTACTTTTATTAAGAGCTGACAAGAAGAGGCCAAAGTGTTAAAGAACATTTGATGCTTAGTTAAGCATCTTTCTGGTCTAAAGATTAATTTTAATAAGAGCGAGCTTTATTGTTTATGAGAGGCTAGTGATCACATTAAAATATGTAGAGAATTTTTTACTTGTGTAGCTGGTAGCTTCCTTGGGCATCCCTGTGCATAGTGTTAAGCTTATGAATAGTGATTGGGAAGGAGTGGAGGACAAGATGGAAGGGAAACTAGGAGCCTGGCAAGGAAGAATGATCTCTTATGGTCCTAGATTAATTTTGCTGAAATCCTGTTTGAGTAGTATACCTTACTTTATGATGTCTATGTTTACTATTCCTAAAGATCCTCTGCATAGAGTAGAATATTTTATGAAAAGACTTCTATGGCAGGATAGTGGTGAATCTGACAAGTAGTACAATTTAGTGAAGTGGGAAAAGGTTTGCCAACCTATTCATTGGGGTAGAGGGTCTGGGAGTAGTTGATTTAGCTGTAATGAATATGTGTCTTTTGAGTAAATGGTTATGGAAAATAGAAAATGAGGAAGGTATGTGGCAAGATATTATTAGAAGTAAATATTGTAATAAAGAGTCCTAGTCAGCATTAAGAGAAAACCTACTCAGTCTCATTTTATGAGTGGCATCTTAGACTAGAAAAGAGTATTACAAATTTTGTAGGAAGCGAGTGGGGGATGGCAAAACTACTAGACTTTTGGGAAGACTCTTGATTAGGTAATGTTCCACTGTGTAGTAAGTTCCATAGATTGTATAATGCTAACACCAGTTTTAATATTACTGTAGCAGAGGTGATTGGGGGTTGGATAATGTCAAATTTAGGAGGAGGTTGGGTGATTTGGCTGAGCAGCATTTGCAATATCTCTGTGAGGACGTGGTTCAAAGTGAGGAGAGAGATAAGTGCGTGTGGACTTTAACTACATGTGGTGAATTTACCATTAGATCAATGTACCTGATGATCAAAGCTTTGCAAGTTAGATGTCGTTTTAGAAAATTATGGTTTATTAAAGTACCTCTTAAGATTACAGTTATCTTGTGGTTGATGTTTAAGAATAGTATATTATTGACTAAAGATAACTTGAGAAAAAAGAGGTTTGGTGGGAGATGAGAGGTGTCGATTTTGTGAGGCTAAAGAATCTGTGGATCACCTCTTTATTCACTGTTCTTTGGCAAAATATGTATGGGGAGCAGTTAGTTGTGCTTTGGGGGTATCCATGAATTTAGACACTGCACAAGATATTTCTCTGTGGATCATGAGATTTCCTGGTAAGACGAGAGGACTAATGGCTGCAGGGGTAGCAGCGGTGATTAGGGGCTTAGGGCAATTTGGAAGGTAGGAATAATGCATATATGCTTTAGAGGTATTTATCCGCATGATCCGAGCAGCGTTATTACTCAAGTTTCTCACTGGTTGGAACACTGGGCTGGTTTGCAGAAGCGAGGGGGTCCGAGAATTACAAGCCAGAGGAGCAAGACTATTGTTGCAGGTTGCAGCTGAGATGTACAGCCAAAAGAGAGGGTGGGCGCCAGTGGTGCTGCGAATAGCTGGATGAAGGAGTTATCTGGGAGCTTTTGATTACTCGGCTGGGTTGTGTGTTTGGTTCTGCTTTTGGCTGTTGTTGCGCAATCCTGCAATGCAGCGGTTAGAGCCTAGAAGAAGTGAGCGGTGGTGTGCGGTTTGTTCTACTGGAGCCTTTGATAGTGCAGGTATAGTGGTTTTTAGATTGGGTTTTATAGTACTGAGTATATGTTATTTTGTTAGATGGTGCTGTTATGTATGATGGAATCTGATCGTTGGTCGATCCAAGTTACCCTGCTGTATTGTCATTGCTGCTTCCCTTCCACGAGTCCCTTGATCGATCTGTACTAGGACGCTTCCTAGTTTGATTCGGAATTAGGAGAGTAGAGGCCTCGTTGGATCTGACCGACTATTTTCGTTTGGAGTTTGCGCTGGTTTGATCACTGAGAAAGTTCCATGTATATATTGAGCAGGTTTGAACATGTCAATCTCTCAAGTCTCACACAGCACGGACCCAACCCAAAGTGTTGGTCCGTCTTGGACATTTCAGTGTCGTTCCTCCGTCATCTTACAGTGCTGTGCACCTAGGGCTCGCGCTGTTGAAGGTACTGTGTCACCCATGCGGAAGTTTTGAATGTGTATGTGTATGAACATGATGTATGCAATGATACGACAGGGGGCTCTCTGCTGGCTGTCCTATCCCAAGATTTATCATGTCATGTATCATCGGCACGGAACAATTTTAAGCGACGCACATCAGGACACTCTCATCCTATGCTACTTGTAGACACATTTTACTGTCAAAGGCGTGCACCGGAGAGGCCACATGTGCGCATTGGAGTGACGACATGGTCACTTAGATCCACGTAGTCTGCTTGATCGGTCTAGGCCACATGCGCGCATTGGAGATAAAATTGATTAAAACAAATCGATATAGATGGAAACTAGATGTTTGGTTAATGTCATATTCAGAAGATAGGGAGGGGGGGGCACGATGTGAGTTTAGTGCATAAACAGTAGTTGCAAAAATATAAAGGGAAAGAAGAAAAATAGAGACAAAAAGGAAAGAAAAAAAATGAGAGGAACCCCGCTAGAAAGGAGGAAAGAAAGAAAATACTAGTCGCGAAAATTAAAAGGGTATGGAAAAAAATTAAGAGAACCCGGCGTAGAAGGAAGAAAGAAGAAAAAATAAACGCAAAAAGGAAAGGAAAAAAAATAAAAAATTGGAGATAAAATTGATTAAAACAAATCAGTATAGATGGAAACTAGATGTTTGGTTTATGTCATATGCAGAAGATAGGGGGGGCACGATGTGATTTAGTGCGTAAACAGTAGTTGCGAAAATAAAAAGGGAAAGAAGAAAAATAGAGACAAAAAGGAAAGAAAAAAATGAGAGAACCCACTAGAAGGAGGAAAGAAGAAAAATACTAGTCGTGAAAATTAAAAGGGGAAGGAAAAAAATCAGAGAACCCGCTAGGAGGAAAGAAGAAAAATACTAGTCGCGAAAATTAAAAGGGGAAGGAAAAAAAAATCAAAGAACCCGCTAGAAGAAGGAAAGAAGAAAAAATAAACACAAAAAGGAAAGGAAAAAAAATAAAAAATCCGCTAGAAGGAGGGCTCGAACCTCCGACCTTGTGGTTAACAGCCACACGCTCTAGCCAACTGAGCTATTCCAGCTTGGTGGCAAAGAACAGAACTCTCTCTAGATAATCAATACGTTCCTAATAGACACAAGGAGCCAGCACCGAATCACCATGAGTTAGTGGCCTAGGAAGCAAGCGACGATATTTCTCTCTCTTTAAACTAGACGAATCGTGCATCAGTAAGAATAGGAAACCACCTTGACCTGATCGCGCTTCCATGTCCAACTCACCGAACAGTTTCGTGTCCATCACATGCCAAGGGTAAAGAGCTTGCCCATATGTTGCAAAATTCCTAGTGATTTACTACAGGACATGGTATATTCTCCTAGGATTGGTTGGTGTGTCCGTTGAGCTCAGCATTGGTTTCAACCTGCCGAGACCCTGAGACAGGCCCCCAATAAAAACAGGTGATGGGACTACTTGTCCTGGGATGTGTTACCGGGAGGAGGAGCAGTTGAACTGATGCAATCAACACCAGTAGGATGTCACTCTGGATTGTAACACTTGACACGTACTATAAGATTTGGTGCACCTACAACACAACCTTGATCTAGCCAACAATGTAACCACTTCAGCTCACCAATTCTCAGCTCTGCATCTACACAACCTTGAGTCTTTATAGAGATTTCACTATGAACTACATAGTGAGCAAAATGAGTGAATCTACACTTTAAAAGGTTTAGGGTTTAGTGGAATCTCTCCAAAGACTTATATTTGGTAACGGGGAGAGGGAGTACATTCATACATCATCCAAATGAAGATTACCTAAGCCACTGAACGTGAAAGAAAGATGAACGGAGCGTGTATTTTGGGCACAGCGTCATCAGGAGGCCAAACCGGCAAACAAAGCAAGCAACGAGTAAAATTGCAAGGTTTCAACTTCCAACACTGGCAGCGGTACAGAAACAGCAGCATAAGTCAAATGCAAGGTTCCAACTTTCCAAACCAAGGTAAGGTACAGAGACAACAGATACACTCCCAGCATCAACCGCCCTCACTTTGGGGCATTCATGATGCATCACAACAGTATCCCCCGTCTTTCGGGGTTTCCCCGCTGGCGGCGGGCATACTGCACTACAAATACATAAATATGAAAAACATACACATCACCGAGATTACGGACAGACGGCACCGACACAGACAGGCTCACATCTTTAGAGGCCTACTTCTTCCAAGCACCAGGTCCTTTCTGGGGGAAATGCACCACCAACCAACAGCTTGCGCTTTCATGGACGACGGACGGAACAGATCATTGTGAAAACATCTTCCACAACTTACAGGGATGATATTTACTAAAAAGAACCACAGAGCAACCACAACCATGTTCCAAAGCAGATCAGGCGTCTTCCGTCTTGCACAGGTCCAGCAGTGACAGTGTCTGCAAAATTGAGATGAGAATGTTCAGTCCACCTGTCTTGCTCAAGCATCTATTATCGTGGCAGCTGGAGTAAGGTATATATACCTCTGCTATGGAGAGCTCGAGGCGGAATTTAGGACCATCATAGTGGTGCAGCACTGGCCTAAAAGCATCCTCTTCCAAGGCCTTGCAAAGCCTTCTAATGCGGATCCTCACCTGATATGATGATGAATATGTCAGATCATGAAAAACAAGCCTGATAATAAACATATGTCAACCTTGGAAATTAATTACCTGTGCTGGGAATCTGGATTCACCTTTGCACTTCTTATCTTCCCAAGCGGTGGGATCAATGTTTGATCCTCCAAAACTAGCAGCCTGAGACACAAGAAAATCTGATTAGAATGCTGAAGAACAAGCACTATAATTTGTGCTAGAGTTCAACCAAGACGCATGTGCATTTGAAATGGAACTTTGAGAACAGGTACGCTTCTAATTTCAGCCAGGCAAAACCGGAAGGGCCACAGAAGCACGTTTGGCTAATAGGAACGTAACATCAGGAGAATGTTGGCTTAGAAGCACAGGAATAAATTTGGTAACCTACCATGTTTTATTACAGCTAGAAGAAAGAAGAACATGAAAGTTCAAGTTCTTGATTACATATGGTAGAGTATCTACACCGCCAAAATGGCATTTCCTATTTAATTCAGTTCCAAGAAAACACTAGCTAAAACTTTTCATCTAAAAGGAAATTCAGAAACAGCACACGAAACTATCCATGCAAATGATATAAGCATTTATGTATGACAAATACAACTGTTACAATGTATTCATGAAGAGGCTTGCAGTTCCATTCAAATAAGGAGGCTCGTAGTTATCAGCAAATGAAACAATCACACACCTCAAACACCCCATGTAGCTGATGGGTCGTGTAGTTGTAGAGGAAAAGAGGTAGACCAGGAGTGATGGCTCGGACTGAATCACGATATCTTGCTGGCAAGCCTGCAGAACAGAACAAACCATGAGTAACAGAGTAACTTACATATAATTGTGTGAGATGGTATGTGAAATGATTTACAAGGATACATAGTAGGCATACCAAAAAGCTGTCTCTTGAGATCCTCCTGCATGGTATCATTGTTGCAGACAAAGATGTATCCACCAAGAACTTCATTCCTTGGTAGCATCTCGCTTGTTGGTAATGTTTTGAAGCGCTTGTCAACAGAGTTGTTGTTGCTGTTGCCTCCATTGTTGTTGTTACCACCATTGTGTTTGCCGTTTGCTTCCTTCCCATTCTGATTATTCGGATATTTGTTGACCCCGACATTCATCTTGAATGAA
Source organism: Triticum aestivum (assembly GCF_018294505.1). Lineage (NCBI taxonomy): Eukaryota > Viridiplantae > Streptophyta > Magnoliopsida > Poales > Poaceae > Triticum > Triticum aestivum. Next base: position 510,138,649 of record NC_057794.1, read on the forward strand.
TTGACATTACCGTTGTTTCCCTTGGGGTACATGGGGTTCATGTTATAGGCCATGTTGCGGAAAGGGTACTTCATGGCAGCCTCGTTCATCTTGAGATCGTTCATCTTAAGATCCAGGTTCATGAGGCCAAGATTGAGGTGGTCCATCTTGTTGTCTTCTTGGTGGTAGGATTGCTTATCCCATTGCTTCACATCAGGGACGGTGTTCATCCTTGCATACTCAAAGTCATTCATCCTCTCAGCCTTTGACTTTGTGATCTCAGCCAGCTTTGATGTCATGAGAGACCATTGGCGGTCCTCCACCACCTTTGATTGCCCACGGAACTCATCTCCGAGATGCCACAAGTTGTCCATAGCTCAGTTCAAGCTCTCTGCACGCAAGAAAGGATTAACATATATCAGGTGACAAACAACACTTGTAAAATATCCTGCTTACGAAAATAAATGCACCATAGGACATAATGATATTGGAGCAACATATCTCCAATACAACACAAAAATTACAAATAACTTCATGCATGTTGTAATTCTATTCTAAGAAACTAATTTTTTTCAGAGCTGCTATCTAACTTTAGAATCAGACTAGACCGCTACTTCAGGAAACAAAATGCTGAGCTACAAACCTATATTTACACCTCAACGAGCAATAAAACTGAACCCAACCGAAATCAGTGAGAGAACTTTTTGACAATCAATAATAGCCCACCAAGAATAGTGCATCAAGGCGGGCAAGTTTCGACAGCAACAACAAGCTGCCAGAATACGCTGTCCCCTTCCGTCCACGCTCTAGCCCTATATCCTGTTGTACTTCTCCCATGAACACAATCCCTACTCCTCGCTTTCTGATCCCGCGCTGGTGCGCTTACCATCGCTCAACTATGATCATACAAACTCTCTACAAAACAAATGGAAGTAACACCGACCATTTCAATTCATGTTCATGACAACTTTCAACTTAAACCAAGCTTCATAATACCGTAAATCTATCTTCCAACCGCACAAAATTAAAAATTCTATAGACCAATTCGTCACCCAGAAGGACGCCAAATCACAACTATCATCTAGATCTATGGGAACTTTGAACCGAATTTTACGGAACGCTACTCCCCATGCCCAGATCTGCCACCCCTTCCCATCCGTGGCGGGGCAAGGAGGCACCCTGGAGTCCAGGAAGGGGGCTCAGGAGTGCCACTCGCCAGGACGGCGAGGCGCGCGGCGGAGGATCGAGACCGTGGCCGCAACGGGAGCGCCGCGTGAGGCGAACCGGGCGAGGCCAGGCGGGTGCGGCGGCGCTACCGAACACGCGAGAGGTGAGAAACGGGGAAAGCGGATGGCGCCGTCGGATGCTACGAAACGGAACGAAATACCAAGGCGAATCTGGCGGAACCACCGGCGCCCCTACCCAACGACCGCGCCAAAATCGACCGCCGAAACGCCGGCGAGATCGCATTTCGGGGCCTTACAAGCAAGGAGATCGGAGAGGAGCCTCATACCTGCTCGATTCGGCGCCGGATTCCGGCGGGGAGGGCGCTGGATTTGGGGGCGAATCGGGAACGAACTGCTGCGAGGAGGAGAGGAGTCGGCTCGGCTGGCTTGGCGTTGGCTCCCACTTCGCTCCGCCCACACGGAGTCCACCGGTCAGAGAGATTGGAGAGGGTGAGGGAGGTGAGCTGTCCTGCCGGATTTATAGGAGAGTGGGGGCGGAAAGAGGCCCCGGGTTGCGGGTTATTTACCCGGTGTGCCACTGGTGGGGCAGGGGGGCGGTCATTTGTTTGCTTTGGTTGGTGGTCGGCCTCGATGGTTGTTGCTCCGGTTGAGCGGATGCCGTTTGTAGAACCCGTTAGAAAATGCCAGAAGGTTGTAGCTAGGAGTAGGAGTATATTCTGCAAGTGTTTGATAGATCATGCTCAGCTGCTTACATATATGCAGATTTGTTTTTCTTATTGCGAAGGAATCCCTGGATTTCAATGGGCCATATGAATATATGATTGACGTGAAGAAGATTTCGGTCATTATGGTGGATTCGGTTGCGTGTATGTTTGTGTGTTTTGTGTGTTGTTTAAAATGTTGTATGTCCACGGTAGTCGATGGCCGACATGGCTAAGGTGGGGAACCAACTCTCGGTGAGGCGGCGAAGAACCATCTCTCTCTGTGTTACAAGACTCAAAAGCGTAATTATTGATGAGAACCACCACTTTGCGTTTCGTCAAGACTCAAGTCACCCCATTCTCGCGTTTACCAACACGTGGCGGCTTCGATAAGAACTCTACGAGATTCTAGATTTCTCCATGGTTGTGGTCAATTGTATACGGAAGATGCTTGTAGCGCACGCTTGCGATGTCGTGTAGCTCGGTGGCGTGTGTGGGTTGTGTCTTCTAGCAATGAAAAGCGAAGATAAGGAAGTAGGTGGTAGGTGCCGCCGTAACGCTTAGTCGGTCGTCTAGAAACGAACGCCAACATCGCTTGATGGATAGAGATTGAGGAAGTGGAGCTAACGTCGGTTAGATAGAGATCCCGAGACCAGGACATCGTCACGAGATAGATAGAGGCACCGCCCTGAGTGAGTATACACTAGAAAACAAAGATCACCAAGAGAAGAAAAGGAAAAGAGATAGACGTGATCAAGATAGATGGATAGATAGATAGGATTGTCGTATACCCTTTCATGACACGTTTGGCCGCAGAGGATACGGAGGTCTTCTCGATCTCCACCGACAATTATCCTTTTTTATCACGATCATTCTTCATCATCTCGCCTTTGATCCTCTAAGTGCCACATATGCCTCATCCTTCCCTCGTGTGACCTCTTTTCCTCCTGTAGGTCACCACCTTTACACTAGTCACCTTTACCAGGTGGATGAGGACGAATCATGAAATAAGGTGAAAGGTAGAAACATGACGAGAAGGAGGGGGGAGTAAGAGTTTCGCCGAAGAGGTGCTGAGCCGCTGACATTGTATTTATCATCCCTCTTTTGTCTTGGGGCCCATACCGTAAGCCTCGACTGCTCAGTGGAACTTCATCACAGAATGTTCGAGTGTGGCCATTTAGCATCCACAAAATTCCGAGCATTTTGTATAGGATTGGTGTGGAACACTATAAACATAGTGTAATGTTTAATTAGAAGTAATGTCAAGATTTAACCCCTAAGGACATGCTTTATGAGGCTTCTCGTAATTTGGTTGATTGATCTTCCATCTTTACACGCGGAGAGGGCAGTAGTTTCGAAGAAAAAAAAGGTTTACTCCACTCCTTTTTACTTTTCAAAAAAAATATTAACTAGTCAGAAGAAAAAACAAAAAAGGAATTCCATGAATTGTATTTTTATTGATCAATTAGGATTGACTTCTAGAATGTATAATTGTCTAAAAAGGGCCAATATACAAAGTTTCCAAGGAATTACTGTACTCATATTCCCTTTAGGTGTCCGGGATTACTATCCTCCTCCTTTTATCCCGACGTTAAAGCAGGTCTTGTTGAAGTGTAGAGGGTCATACACCTACCAATTTACCAAATAATTATTGTATAAAACTCAATGTCGTAGCAAAGAGAAGGAGAGGCGGTTTGCCATCTGGGTCACTGCTGCCATAACCGTTTAGTCAGTCATCAAAGGCCAGCATAACCGGATAAATAGAGGCCCCACACACGAGTAAATGTAGATTAGAAAACAAAGATTTTCAAGAGAAGAAATGAAAATAGTAGACATTATCACAATATATAGTATTGAAGTAGTGGCTCTAATCCTACTTAAGGAACCACCCCTATCCTACATGGCATGCCACGTAGATGATCAACAAGAGTCAAATCTAGTTCATACTCAATACTAGTCAAGGCAGTCAATAATAGTCCAAGCCCCTCCCCCCTCATGGGTCAAAGCAAGCCCTCCCGGTCAACAAAAGTCCAAGCAAGACTTCTTGGTCAATAAATCAGAGGAAGATGACCTCATAAAAGAATAAGTTAAAGCTGAATGCAAAGAGAACAAAGAAAGCCCAAGGTCAACGTAGACACACTTCTCCATGGAGTAGGAACTATCCACTCAACGGGCTATAACCCACCTCCTAGCCCAATAAGGGGCACATGGGCCTAGATAATTAGCTAGTTCTATTGTGCCACCTCCTCACTTCAAGGGTAGCCTTGGTCGTCTATCAAGCACCCCTGGGCTATACAAGTCCCCCATGACCGTGTAACTCACTCAATCTCACTTGAATAGACTCAATAGGAGGGTCACTCACCCTTCCAGGCCCCTTTAGGAGGGTAAAAGAAGAGCAAGACTAAAAAAATCTGAGGGGACATATAAGGCCCTGACTAGTCGGGAGTCATGGGACTCCGGAAGCACTGGCACTCTAAGTATTTTTGTGCGCTGAGCACCACTCTCGATGACCCTTCAATAGAATGTAGGTCATGCTCCCACGAGATGACTGAACCTATTTAAAACAATGTTGTGTCACCTTGTCGAATGCATGACAACCTTCACTATAAGGCTGTCATACACGCCTCGCCTACTCATCACTAACCACGTTGCTATGGAGACCCCTAGCCGACAGTTGATTCTTGAACATCAACTAATAGATATGTAAATAGATAAGAGTATCATACGCCCATTAGGGCACGTTTGGTTGGATGGTATAGTGAAGTCTTCTCAATCCCCACCAACAATTGTCCATTTTATCATGATCCTTCTGCAACATCTTGCATTTGTTCATCTTAAGTGTCACATAGGCCTCATCCTTCCTCATGTTGGTTGCCATCTTTATGATAGTCGCCTTGCCCGATGCATGAGGACAAGCTAAGAATCAGCCGAAACAATATGAAAAATACAAGAAGTGTCAAATGCTCTGTGCAAGATTGAGGGCCAAATCATGTTGATAGTATCGTTGAGTGTTTAGACATGGTCGTTTAAGATGCACAAGAGTTTTGTGTATAAGAATTGGAGTGAGACACTATAAACACTAGTAAATGCGTACGTGCAATGCACATTGATATTAGGCAGAAAACTAATTGCACATTGATATTAGAAAAAAAATTAATAGCATGTTAATATTAGGTAGGATATCAATTACATGTTAATTACCTGGATAGTCATATTTGGTATGTTATTAACTACACACTAAACATGTTGAGTGCTCGCGGTTGGAACAATATAGGTTGTTGAATTAACACTGTTTGATGGCCGAGATTTGTTGGATCTGCCCCTTTTGATTTTTCTGTATTGATATAGATATAGATTGTTGAATGTTTAATTAGAAATAATGCAAAAACGATTACAATAGTGATTTGATGCCATCATATTGCTTGTATCCATGAATGGATTAGGCAAAGTGTTGCTAAGTTCCAAAGGAAATACCGTACTCATCGTTTTATCCTTGTGCTAAAGCGAGCCTCGTTCAACTGTTGAGGTTCATACACCGACCAATTTAGCAAATAGTTATTGCATGCTTTATGCCACGTGGGTGTGTGGGATTTCAGAAAAAATCAATAAGTTATATATTGAAATTCCAAAAAAAGTTGACAAAAGCCGACGTTTTACACCTAGGTATGATATGCATACTCTACCTTCATTAATAAATGTTTTCATTTGTGTGCTACATAAAAATCAATTTCGCGGGTCTACAATAGGAAATGATATATTGTAGATCAACATATATGTCTTTTTTATGCAGCCCTACAAATCAACATAATGTTATATGAATATTCACTAGTACATAACCAGAGTATACATGTACTTGTACATTTTTATAAAAAAAATTAAACTTTAGAATGTTTTTTATAGAGGAGTTGATGAACATGAGCTCATTTAGCAATATCCGAGTAAGGAACCAAATGCAAGTAGTAAGATTAAACTAGGTCATGTTACTGAAGGAAATATGTCCTAGAGGCAATAATAAAGTTATTATTTATTTCCTTATTTCATGATAAATTTTTATTATTCATGCTAGAATTGTATTATCCGGAAACATAATACATGTGTGAATACATAGACAAACAGAGTGTCACTAGTATGCCTCTACTTAATTAGCTCGTTAATCAAAGATGGTTATGTTTCCTAACCATAGACATGAGTTGTCATTTGATAAACGGATTAACTTGACCCATTCCGTTAGCTTAGCACTTGATCATTTTAGTTACTGATATTGCTTTCTTCATGACTTATACATGTTCCTATGGCTATGAGATTGTGCAACTCCCGATTACCGGAGGAACACTTTGTGTGCTACCAAACGTCACAACGTAACTGGGTGATTATAAAGGTGCTCTACAGGTGTCTCCGATGGTACTTGTTGAGTTGGCATAAATCGATATTAGGATTTGCCACTTCGATTGTCGGAGAGGTATCTCTGGGCCCTCTCGGTAATGCACATCACTATAAGCCTTGCAAGCAATGCAACTAATGAGTTAGTTGTGGGATAGTGCATTACAGAACGAGTAAAGAGACTTACCGGTAATGAGATTGAACTAGGTATTGAGATATCGACGATCGCATCTCGGGCAAGTAACATACCGATGACAAAGGGAACAACGTATGTTGTTATGCGGTTTGACCGAGAAAGATCTTCGTAGAATATGTAGGAACTAATATGAACATCCAGGTTTCGCTATTGGTTATTGACCAGAGACGTGTCTCGGTCATGTCTACATAGTTCTCGAACCCGTAGGATCCGCATGCTTAACGTTCGGTGACGATCGGTATTATGAGTTTATGTGATTGGATGTACCGAAGGTAGTTTGGAGTCCCGGATGAGATCGGGGACATGACAAGGAGTCTCGAAATGGTCGAGATGTAAATATCGATATATTGGACGACTATATTCAGACATCGAAAAGGTTCCGAGTGATTCGGGTATTTTTCAGAGTAATGGGGAGTTACGGGAATACGGGGAAGAAGTATTGGGCCTCATGGGCCAAGTTGTGGAAGAGAGGAGGCAGGGCGCGCGGCCCCCTAGCCCAAACCGAATTGGACTAGGGGGGCGACCCCCCTTTCCTCCTTTCCTCCCTCTCCTTCCTTCTCCCCTCCCCCTTCCTTTCCTCCTCCTAGTAGGAGTAGGAAAGGGGAGTCCTACTCCTACTAGGAGGAGGACTCCTCCTCCTGGCGCGCCCTAGGAGGGCCGGCCGGCTCCCCCTTGCTCCTTTATATACGGGGGCAGGGGGCACCCTAGGACCCACAAGTTGATCATTGATCCCTTAGCCGTGTGCGGTGCCCCCCCTCCACCATAATCCACCTCGATCATATCGTAGCGGTGCTTAGGCGAAGCCCTGCGTCGGTAGCAACATCATCACTGTCATCACGCCATCGTGCTGACGAAACTCTCCCGTGAAGCTCTGCTGGATTGGAGTTCGTGGGACGTCGTCGAGCTGAACGTGTGCTGAACTCGGAGGTGCCGTGCGTTCGGTACTTGGATCGGTCGGATCGTGAAGACGTTCGACTGCATCAACCGCGTTCTCATAACTCTTCCGCTTACGGTCTACGAGGGTACATGGACGATACTCTTCCCTCTCGTTGCTATGCATCACCATGATCTTGTGTGTGCGTAGGATTTTTTTTGAAATTACTACGTTCCCCAACAGTTACCTCGTTGATTACCTGTTGAGCCCACATTCTTGATCTTACATGTCTTTAAGGCCAACTCCAACGTGTCGACGCGAATGGACGTGGATTTGGCCTGCCTTTTGTCCATTTGGATCGGCTGTAGGGACAGTGTTCCCTCGTCCGCACAAATCTTGCTAGCACACCCAACCGACTAACCCATATGGTCCGCCTCATCGGTTTTTTGCCAAATTTTCTCAATTTAGACATTCTACGCATATACAACCAAATAAAACAAAACATTTCACATAGTTTACAACCAAATAAGTTACACAACATTTTCATCACAATAAATAAAAAAACTCATAGTTTATTACAACCAAATGAATTTAAAATTGTACCAACTACATTGTAAAAACAGAGTCGATACACCTATTGGTTTCCTACGCGAGTCCACATATGCTCAACCAAATTATTTTGAAGTTAAATGATGAGTTGTCCAACCACGTATTTCTTGATGAAATTGGGTGAAATGTGCAAACATTGCCGCTCCATACTCAGGCTCAACGTTCTCACCCTAGAAACCCCACCCTTGATCAAAGACGATGTCATCATGCTTGTCCTCTACAATCATGTTGTGCATGATCACACAAGCAGTCATCACATCCCACCTCCTCCGAGGACTCCATGTTCAGGGTGCCGAACGGGGTTGATTGGAATCAAGAGACAAAGGTTTACCCAGGTTCGGCCCCTCGCGGTGGAGGTAAAAGCCTACATCCTTCTTGATTGCTATTTGATGCCGATGATGATCTCGATTACAGGGTGCTATTTCACTACCTCTCATCTCGAGAGCATATACTTTGATCTTGTCTAAGACTTGTCTGTCTGTCCTGACTTGTCTGTCTAAAAAACCTCCTTCTGATGACCCACGGACTCCCTTTATATAATAGTTGAGCTCCTGGATTACAAGAGATTCCAGGTTATACCCGTTTTCAGAGTCCTACTCTAAGTCCTCTAAGTCCCCCGTGCCATCCAAGTCGGGGTTCTCCGTCTTGTATTTGGACTCCTGGAAACCTAGACTTGTCTCTCCAAGTTGGGACTCATCCTCAAGCCGGGTCTCGTCTTCAGAGTTGGCTCATCTCCATGAGCCGGTTTATCTCCAGAGCATGCTTATCTCCGTGAGGCTTCTTCACTTAGTGAGACCACTTAATTAACTCCGTGAGACGGCTCGTCCGTGAGCCTGCTTATCCATGAGCCGACACATCTTCACGAGCCTGCTTATCCATGAGCCGACTCATCTCCATGAGCCCGCTTAACCATGAGCCAGCTCATCTCCCTGAGCCTGCTTATCCATGAGCCCGCTCATCTCCATGAGGCCGCGTCACTCCGTGAGCCTGCTTAGCCATGAGCACGCTCATCCATGATCCGGCTTATCTTTAGAGTCAGAAAACTTGTCTTGTAATCGGTCGGGTCAAGATTGTAGCCTGCTACTTCTTGAGCTTGCGTTGATTTTTCCCTTGAAGAGGCAAGAGTGATGCAGCAAAGTAGAGATAAGTATTTCCCTCAGTTAAGAACCAAGGTATCAATCTAGTAGGAGGCACAAGCAAGTATCCAATCTATGCACCTCCACAAACTAACAAACACTTGCACTCAACGCGAAAAAGGGGTTGTCAATCTTGATACGTCCATTTTGCATCATGTTTTCTTACTGTTATTTATAATATTTTATCCATAATAATGTTTTTTGGAGTAATTCTAATGCCTTTTCTCTCATAATATGCAAGGTATACACAAAAAGGGAGAATTCCGGCAGCTGGAAATCTGGACCTGTAAAAGCTACGTCAGGCCATCTATTCCGCACAACTCCAAATGAGCTGAAACTTCACGGAGAATTTTTATGATATATTTGAGGAATATTGGAGCAAATATCTACCAGAGGGGTCCCACCAGGGCGCGCCAGGGAGCCCAAGCGCACCCTGGTGGGTTGTGCTCACCCAGGCCCACCTCCGGTGCCCATCTTTTGGTATTTAAGTCATTTTGACCTAGAAAAAATAAAGACAAGACTTTCGGGATGGAGCGCCGCCGTCTCGAGGCGGAACTTGGGCAGGAGCACTTTTGCCCTCCGGCGGAGCGATTCCGCCGGGGGAACTTCCCTCCCGGAGGGGGAAATCATCGTCATCATCATCACCAACAACTCTCCCATCTTGGGGAGGGCAATCTCCATCATCATCTTCAACAACACCATCTCCTCTCAAACCCTAATTCATCTCTTGTGTTCAATCTTGTTACCGGAATTATAGATTGGTGCTTGTGGGTGACTACTAGTGTTGATTACATCTTGTAGTTGATTACTATATGGTTTATTTGGTGGAAGATTATATGTTCAGATCCAATATGCTATTTAATACCCCTCTGATCTTGAGCATTATTATCATTTCTGACTAGTTACTTTTGTTCTTGAGGTCACGGGAGAAATCATGTTGCAAGTAATCATGTGAACTTGATATGGGTTCGATATTTGGATAGTATGTATGTTGTGATTCCCTTAGTGGTGTCATGTGAACGTTGACTACATGGCACTTCACCATATTTGGGCCTAAGGGAATGCATTGTGGAGTAGCGATTAGATGGTGGGTTGGGAGAGTGACAGAAGCTTAAACCCCAGTTTGTGCGCTACCCCGTAAGGGACCGATTGGATCCAAAAGTTTAATGTTATGGTTAGAATTTATTCTTAATACTTTCCTCGTAGTTGTGGATGCTTGCGGGAGGGTTAATCATAAGTAAGAGGTTTGTTCAAGTAAGAACATCACCTAAGCACCGGTCCACCCACATATCAAATTATCAAAGTACCAAACACAAATTAAGCCAACATGATGAAAGTGACTAGATGAAATTCCCGTATACCCTCAAGAACGCTTTGCTTATCATAAGAGACTGTTTTGGCCCGTCCTTTGCCTCAAAAGGATTGGGCTACCTTCCACTTTCGTTACCACTATCGTTGCTTGCTCGTTACAAAAATAGTATAAAAAGTTGCCAAAAGTATGTAAAAGTTGTAGAATATTGGCATGGAACAATCAAAAATTACAGATATGATGGAGACATATCAAGTAGAAGCACTCAGTTTCAGGCTTGGGTCTAGCTTTAGGCTTCTTCATGGGAGTGGCAACTTGCTTGTCATTCTTCTTGAAGTTCCCTTTTCTTTCCCTTGCCCTTTTACTTGAAACTAGTGGTCTTGTCAACCATCAACATTTGATGTTTTTCTTGATTTCTACCTTCGTCGATTTCAGCATCACGAAGAGCTTGGGAATCGTTTTCGTCATCCCTTCCATATTATAGTTCATCACGAAGTTCCAGTAACTTGGTGATAGTGACTAGAGAACTCTGTCAATCACTATCTTATCTGGAAGATTAACTCCCACTTGATTCAAGCGATTGTAGTACTCAAGCATTTTGAGCACATGCTCATTGGTTGAGCTATTCTCCTCCATCTTGTAGGCAAAGTACTTGTCAGAGGTATCATACCTCTCGACTCGGGCATGAGTCTGAAATACCAATTTCAGCTCTTGGAACATCTTATATGCTCCATGGCATTCAAAATGTTTTTGAAGTCCCGGTTCTAAGCCGTAAAGCATGGCGCACTAAACTATTAAGTAGTCATCATACCGAGCTTGCCAAACATTCATAACGTCTGCATCTGCTCTTGCAATAGGTCCGTCACCTAGCGGTGCATCAAGGACATAATTCTTCTGTGCAGCAATGAGGATAATCCTCAGATCACAGACCCAGTCTGCATCATTGCTACTATCATCTTTCAACTTATTTTTCTCTAGGAACATATCAAAAATAAAACAAGGGAGCTATATGCGAGCTATTGATCTATAACATAGATATGCAAAAACTATCAGGACTAAGTTCATGATAAATTAAATTTTAATTAATCATATTACTTAAGAACTCCCACTTAGATAGACATCCCTCTAGTCATCTAAATGATCACGTGATCCATATCAGCCAAACCATGTCCGATCATCACGTGAGATGGAGTAGTTTTCAATGGTGAACATCACTATGTTGATCATATCTACTATATGATTCATGCTCGACCTTTCGGTCTTAGTGTTCCGAGCCATATCTGCATATGCTAGGCTCGTCATCAGGTTTAACCCGAGTATTCTGCGTGTGCAAAACTGGCTTGCATCCGTTGTATGTGAACGTAGAGATTATCACACCCGATCATCATGTGGTGTCTCGGCACGACAAACTGTCGCAATGGTGCATACTCAGGGAGAACACTTATACCTTGAAATTTAGTGAAGGATCATCTTATAATGCTACCGCCGTACTAAGCAAACTAAGATGCATAAAGGATAAACATCACATGCGATCAAAATAAGTGATATGATATGGCCATCATCATCTTTTGCCTTTGATCTCCATATTCAAAGCACCGTCATGATCACCATCGTCAAGGCTTGATACCTTGATCTCCATTGAAGCATCGTTCTTGTCTCGCCAACTATTGCTACTACGACTATCGCTACCGCTTAGTGATAAAGTAAAGTAATTACATGGCGATTGCATTTCATACAATAAAGCGACAACCATATGGCTCCTGCCAGTTGCCGATAACTGTTACAAAACATGATCATCTCATACAACAATTTATATATCATCACGTCTTGATCATATTGATAACCCACAAGTATAGGGGATCGCAACAGTTTTCGTGGGTAGAGTATTCAACCCAAATTTATTGATTCGACACAAGGGGGGCCAAAGAATATTCTCAAGTATTAGCAGTTGAGTTGTCAATTCAACCACACCTGGAAACTTAATATCTGTAGCAAAGTATTTAGTAGCAAAGTAATATGATAGTAGTGGTAACGGTAGCAAAAGTAATGTTTTTGGTATTTTGTAGTGATGATAGCAATAGCAACGGAAAAGTAAATAAGCGAAGAACAATATATGGAAAGCTTGTAGGCAATGGATCGGTGATGGAGAATTATGCCGGATGCGGTTCATCATGTAACAATCATAACATAGGGTGTCATAGAACTAGCTCCAATTCATCAATCTAATATAGGCATGTATTTCAAATATAGTCATACGTGCTTATGGAAAAGAACTTGCATGACATCTTTTGTCCTACCCTCCCGTGGCAGCGGGGTCCTAATGAAACTAAGGGATATTAAGGCCTCCTTTTAATAGAGTACCGGACCAAAGCATTAACACATAGTGAATACATGAACTCCTCAAACTACGGTCATCACCAGGAGTGGTCCCAATTATTGTCACTTCGGGGTTGCCGGATCACAACACATAGTAGGTGACTATAGACTTGCAAGATAGGATCAAAAACTCATATATATTCATGAAAACATAATAAGTTCAGATCTGAAATCATGGCACTCGGGCCCTAGTGACAAGCATTAAGTATAGCAAAGTCATAGCAAAATCAGTCTCAGAACATAATGGATACTAGTGATCAAACCCTAACAAAACTAACTCGATTACATGATAGATCTCATCCAACCCATCACCATCCAGCAAGCCTACGATGGAATTACTCACGCACAACGGTGAGCATCATGAAATTGGTGATGGAGGATGGTTGATGATGACGATGGCGACGGATTCCCCTCTCCGGATCCCCGAACGGACTCCAAATCAGCCCCCTCGAGAGGTTTTAGGGCTTGGCGGCGGCTCCGTATCGTAAAACGCGATGAATTCTTTGCTCTGATTTTTTCTCCCCGAAACCAAATATATAGAGTTGGAGTTGAGGTCGGAGGAGCTCCAGGGGGCCCATGAGGTAGGGGGCGCGCCCCTCACCCTCGTGGACAGGTGGTGGACCCCCTGGTCTTCATCTTTTGCAAGGATTTTTTATTAGTTTCGAATAGATGTTCCGTGAAGTTTCAGGTTATTCCGAGAACTTTTGTTTCTGCACATAAATAACACCATGGTAATTTTGCTGAAAACAACGTCAGTCCGGGTTAGTTCCATTCAAATCATGCAAGTTAGAGTCCAAAACAAGGGCAAAAGTGTTTGGAAAAGTAGATACGACGGAGATGTATCAACTCCCCCAAGCTTAAACCTTTGCTTGTCCTCAAGCAATTCAGTTGATAAACTGAAAGTGATAAAGAAAAACTTTTACAAACTCTGTTTGCTCTTGTTGTTCTAAATATGTAAAGCCAGCATTCAAGTTTTCAGCAAAGATTATGAACTAACCATATTCACAATAACACATAGGTCTGAAGTTTACTCATATCAATGGTATAATCAACTAGCGAGCAATAATAATAAATCTCGGATGACAACACTTTCTCGAAACAATCATAATATAATACAACAAGATGGTATCTCGCTAGCCCTTTCTGAGACCGCAAAACATAAATGCATAGCACCTTTAAAGATCAAGGACTGACTAGACATTGTAATTCATGGTAAAAGAGATCCAGTCAAGTCATACTCAATGTAAACTAACAGTAATGAATGCAAATGACAGCGGTGCTCTCCAACTGGTGCTTTTTAATAATATGATGACTCAACATGAAAGTAAATAGATAGGCCCTTCGCAGAGTGAAGCAGGGATTTGTAGAGGTGCCAGAGCTTGGTTTTGAAATAGAGATGAATAATATTTTGAGCGGTATACTTTCATTGTCAACATAACAACCAAGAGATGGCGATATCTTCCATGCTACACACATTATAGGCAGTTCCCAAACAGAATGGTAAAGTTTATACTCCCCCTCCACCAACAAGCATCAATCCATGGCTTGCTCGAAACAACGAGTGCCTCCAACTAACAACAGTCCCAGGGGAGTTTTGTTTGCAATTATTTTGATTTAGTTTGCATAAAGCATGGGACTGGGCATCCCGGTGACCAGCCACTTTCTCGTGAGTGAGGAGCGGAGTCCACTCCTCTTGAGAATAACCCGCCTAACATGGAAGATACGGACAACCCTAGTTGATATATGAGCTATTCAAGCATACAAAACATGATATTTATTTGAAGTTTTAGAGTTTGGCACATACAAATTTACTTGGAACGACAGGTAGATACCGTATATAGGTAGGTATGGTGGACTCATATGGAATAACTTTGGGGTTTATGGAGTTGGATGCACAAGCAGTATTCCCGCTTAGTACAGGTGAAGACTAGCAAAAGACTAGGAAGCGACCAGTTAGAGAGCGACAACAGTCATGAACATGCATTAAAATTAATTAACACCGAATGCAAGCATGAGTAGGATATAATCCACCATGAACATAAATATCGTGAAGGCTATGTTGATTTTGTTTCAACTACATGCGTGAACATGTGCCAAGTCAAGTCACTTAAGTCATTCAGAGGAGGATACCACCCTATCATACCACATCACAACCATTTTAATAGCATGTTGACACGCAAGGTAAACCATTATAAGCTCCTAGCTAATCAAGCATGGCACAAGAAACTATGATCTCTAGTTGTCATTGCAAACATGTTTATTCATAATAGGCAGAATCAGGAACGATGAACTAATCATATTTACAAAAACAAGAGAGGTCGAATTCATACCAGCTTTTCTCATCTCAGTCAATCCATCATATATCGTCATAATTGCCTTTTACTTGCATGACCGAATAGTGTGAATAATAATAATAGTGCACGTGCATTGGACTAAGCTGGAATCTGCAAGCATTCAATAAACAGGAGAAGACAAGGCAATATGGGATCTTTTGTCAGATCAACAATAATGCATATAAGAGCTACTTCAAGAATTTAATTATGGTCTTCTCCTATCGACCCCCAAAGAAAAGAAATAAAACTATTAACACGGGAAAGCTCCCAACAAGTAAAAGAAGAACAAGAAATATTTTTGGGTTTTCTTTTTTAATTACTACTACAAGCATGGAAAGTAAACTAATTAAAGGCTACAACTATTTTTTTCTTAATGTTTATTAAACACATAAGAAGAAAGCATAAAAAGGAAAATAAACTAGCATGGGTGATACAATGAAAAAGTATGAGCACCAACATCTAGCAATGAGTGTGTGAACATGAATGTAATGTCGATGGGAAATACGTACTCCCCCAAGCTTAGGCTTTTGGCCTAAGTTGGTCTATGGCCACGGTTGGCCTGGCTGATATCCATAGTAATAGTTGGGGTGATACTGTGATGCAGCGGCTATCGCCTCCTGAGCTGCAGCGTGGCGATGAGCGGCCTCTGCCCTCCTCTCGTACTCATTTGCCTCCTCTCTGGTAATAACATATCTTCCTTTTGCCTGATAATCAAAGAAGGCAGGAGCATAGAGAGTAATACGGACATCACGACGTCTGTCAAAGATTAAACGATACTGGAGAGGTGATTCATTCCTCTCAACAAACTGGTGGTGAACCATAGCATTAAAGTCTAGGTAAGCAGGAGGTAATTCAGTATCATCATTACGTATAGTTACACCAAGAAAATCAGCTAAGCGGGTTGCATAAATTCCACCAAAGAAATCTTTATTAAATCTATTCAGATGCAACCTACGTGCAACAATGGCTCCCAAATTATAAGATTTATCTCCCAACACAGCACTCCTAAGAATACTAAGGTCAGGGACACACATGTGACATGCTTCATCTTTACCGTTAATGCATCTACCTATGAAGAGAGCGAAATAATGTATAGTAGGAAAATGAATGCTCCCTGTGGTAGCTTGTGTTATATCTCTAGATTCCCCCACAGTTATACTAGCAAGAAAATCTCTAAATTCAGATTTGCGAGGTTCCCTGATACTACCCCATTGTGGAAGTTTGCAAGCAGTGGTAAAATCCTCTAAGTCCATAGTGTAAGAATTTTCATAAAGATCAAACAGGACAGTTGGAGAATTACGTGAAGATGAAAATTCAAACCTCCTCACAAAGGAACTAGTGAGATAGTGGTACTGACGGTATTTTTCTTCCTCGAAGCTCACAAGATTAGCGTTACGCAAATATACGTTAAATTCTTCCTTAATTCCCGCTCGATCCATAAAGTTCTCCGAAGGCCATTCACAAGGACGCACTGGAGCGTTTCTTGGTGGCTCATCATCAGCATCACGCATTGCAAGCCTGGGCTCTTGTTTCCTTGAAGAGCCCCCTTGGTACAT
The DNA here is from genome assembly GCF_018294505.1 of Triticum aestivum. Classification (NCBI taxonomy): domain Eukaryota; kingdom Viridiplantae; phylum Streptophyta; class Magnoliopsida; order Poales; family Poaceae; genus Triticum; species Triticum aestivum. The sequence goes on from NC_057794.1 coordinate 510,155,285, forward strand.
TTTCCTAAACATATTTCTTCCTCTAAAAAATTTCTGAATTTTTTAGTAACTTCAAAATAAAAGTGAACCAAACTCAATAATATTGATAGCAACTACTCCTACAAGTTCTTAGAGCCTATATCATGCATCAAAACTACTTTTAACCATATAAATTTGACATGCAAGCTCAAGAACAGGGTCACCTAAGCAACACAAATTTGCAATGAATAAAGCACTAGAACAAAAACTAATTGGACCAATGGAGGAGTCACCTACCAAGGAACAATCTCCCCAAGCAGTTTTGTGAGAGGTGCTTTAAGCAAGGAGATCGAAAATGGTAGCAAAATGAGCTTAGACTCGGGTTTGAGTTGGATATTCGTGTTTGTGGGAGGAAGAAGGAGTGTGTGGGTGCAGGAATAAGTGGAGGAGGGCCACCATGGGCCCACGAGGCAGGGGGCGCGCCTAGGGGGGTAGGGCGCGCCCCTGACCCTCGTGGCCAGGTGCCAGCTCCTCGTGTTGTGTTCTCAGTGCCAAATATTCTCAAATATTTCAGAAAAAAAATCATATTTAAATTTCAGGGCATTTGGAGAACTTTTATTTTTGGGGTATTTTTATATTGCACGGATAAATCAGATAACAGACAGAAAAATACTATTTTTATTTTATTTAATATAAATAACAGAAAGTAAGAGGAGGGTACAGAAGGTTGTGCCTTCTAGTTTCATCCATCTCATGATCATCAAAAGGAATCCATTAACAAGGTTGATCAAGTGTTGTTAACGAACTCATTCCGAATAATATGGAACCGGAGAAATTTCAAATAACACTATGTTACCTCAACGGGGATATGCACATCCCCAATAATAAGAATATCATATTTCTTCTTGACAGTAGGAAGAGGAAATTTAAAACCTCCAAATATAATCGATGGAATTTTTCCAATAGAGTTGATTCTATGAACTTGATGTTGTTTCCTCGGAAAGTGTACCGTATGCTCATTACCATTAACATGAAAAGTGACATTGCCTTTAGTGCAATCAATAACAGCCCCTGCAGTATTCAAAAAGGGTCTTCCAAGAATAATAGACATACTATCGCCCTCGGGAACATCAAGAATAACAAAGTCCGTTAAAATAGTAATGTTTGCAACTACAACAGGCACATCCTCACAAATACCGATAGGTATAGCAGTTGATTTATCAGCCATTTGCAAAGATATTTCAGTAGGTGTCAACTTATTTAAATCGAGTCTACGATATAAAGAGACATGCATAACACTAACAGCGGCTCCAAGATCACATAAAACAGTTTTAACATAATTTCTTTTAATGGAACATGGTATAGTGGGTACTACCGGATCTCCAAGTTTCTTTGGTATTCCACCCTTAAAAGTATAATTAGCAAGCATGGTGGAAATTTCAGCTTCCGATATCTTTCTTTAATTTGTAACAATATCTTTCATATACTTAGCATAACTATTCATTTTGAGCATATCAGTTAATCGCATACGCAAAAAGATAAAGGTCTAATCATTTCAGCAAAGCACTCAAAATCCTCATCATCCTTTTTCTTTAATGGTTTGGGAGGAAAAGGCATGGGTTTCTGAACCCAAGGCTCTCTTTCCCTACAGTGTTTCCTAGCAACAAAGTCTTTCTTATCATAACATTGATTCTTTGATTGTGGGTTATCAAGATCAACAACAGGTTCAATTTCTATATCATTATCATTGCTAAGTTGAGCATCATCATGAACATTATCATTAACATTATCACTAGTTTCAGGTTCATTACCAGATTGTGTTTCAGCATCAGAGATAGAAATATCATTTGGATTCTCAGGTGTTTCGGTAATAGGTTCACTAGAAGCATGCAAAGTGATAGAGGCGAGGGTCCCGATCTTTCGATGAGACGATAACTATCGATTTGGTGGAGACGACTTTGACGATCCGACTACAAACGTGCATGACGTTGCGCCTTAGCAACCGCTAAACCAATCTCCTGAGGTTACTGACGATGCTGGAAGCACGGTCAACCTGACCACGAAGGTCTATTCCTGCAAGCAATCAAAGAACAAGCAAGAATATGATAAAGCAATCTGAATATTGCGAGTATATATGAAGTATTGATAAAGGTGGGGATCCGTAAGCGGTCTTGGTCTGGTCGTTGGACACAAACGAAGTACACGAAGTTGCTATGGCTAACTTTTAACTAAACAAATCCCCAGAAAAAAGCTACTAGATGAATCTACTTATATAGGAGCAAGGGGTGGCGGCCAAGGAGGTGGGAGGACGTCCCAAGGCAGCCTAAAACTAACCCTAGGTCGTACAAGGCTCATGGGTCCAAGTGGAGGTGATGCAACACCTTTGGGCTTGTAATTTGACTCGGATTCTGCTGTAATGTCAGATTGTTTCGTCCGTAACTCAACGCTTCGGACGAATTTGAAGGTGAATCCAATTGGGTTGGAAAGAGCATGAAATCTAGTTTCCAACAAAAAAAGAATCACCCAATTCAGAGTCCGTATGAAAAAGTTGTTGGCGTTTTGAGTCAGGTATGTCTGTGCAGTCCGAATCTGAATCCAGAACGTGAGAGACTTGGACTCTATCTTCTCTTGGCCCAAAAGTGACGTGAGAGGACTTTTTGAACACAACCTAAACTTCTCCTTTTCCCTTATCTTCATATGTGGATTGTACAAATGTCCCATACACCTGCAATTAGACAAAACACAAAAGTGTGTGAAGTATTTTTGTTCTGGATAACATAAATAGATTATTGAATAGTTTGCATTAAAATCACCTGACAAATATGTATGTATGCAATATTTTTGGTCGTATCCAAGGTAGTCATGTCCTCATCATCCTCCCCTTTTTGAAAACAAAGCCGTCCTCGGCGTTGCTTAATCTGAAATGTGGTTAACAAAAGAGACAAGGTGTACATGTTGTATATGTATATGTCATCCAGTTTAACTTCCCTTGATTTTTGCACGTATGACACATGTATACATGAGTAACTTTCATAGTTCATAAAAACTAAAGCCAAAAAATTATCACAAGAAGTAGAAGGCATGAAAATATTAGAACTCAGTTTGCACATATAAGTGAAGCTCTTATTCATTTCAAAAGATTCGCAATGTTCATCATTAAACCATCCCAACTTTGGTGAATAAACCTTACTTGCATCAAATTTACATGCTACAACATGCTTAAATAAGCAAACATGCAATAAGTCATTGGACACAGAATCATCACCAAGATTGGAGGCCATATCAAAATGATTAAACATTAGTTCTTTTGCATCAACAGTTAATTCAGTGGGTGCACTCAAAATTGTTGATATTTCAGTTGTTTGATCACATGACGCATTCATGACAGTAACAAGATTCTCTAAATAGGTGGTGTGCTCAAATCAACAGGTAACTCAATACATGACACATTCAAGTTAACTAGGCATGCATCATTCTCATGTGAAGTTATATCATCAATACCTTTACTGTTACCTTGTGGCAAAGATGTAGCTGATGTAGGTACGAACGTTGACAATGTACCATACCCTTGAGATGATGCCGCGCTCATAATCTGAGGTGCAATGATGGAGGAACCCACCGGCGGTGGTGAGCATGAACTGAAATAGTAGTTGTTGTAGTCACCTAATGCATCCTCCTGTATCTGTCTCTCAAAGGTACAAGCACGGACATACATATCAGTAATGCAACAAGGAATATACTGAAATCTTGCCTGAATATCATGGTTCAAACCACCAAAAAATCTATTCATTGTATCATTCTCAGATTCTTCTATGTCACAATGATGCATATAAGATTTGAACTCTTGGTAGTAAGCATGAACAGTGTTGTTGCCTTGTTTAAATTGTTCAAATTTGCGAAGCAATTCACGATGATAATAAGGAGGGAAAAATTGTTGTCTCATTACAGCTTTCAAAACTTTCCAAGTTGTGGGTTGGTTATCAATGTTTTTCTTACAATGTACACTCCACCAAACAGAAGCAAAATCAGTAAATGCTCTAGTGGCTGCTCGCACTCGCTCAAGTTCATAAAAGTCATGGTGACTAAAAGCTTGTTCTACTTCAAGCTCACAAGCTAGATAAGTAGTAGGATTAAATCTGCCCTCAAATGACGGTAAAAAGATAACCTGACCATGTGCTTGTGTGTGTTGTCCCAACTCTCGTGATGGTGAAGATGTGTTTGTCGTCTAAGAACTTCTATCTTCGGAACCTGTCATGATTAGTAGAAACAAGAAACAAAATTCAAGAATAATGTTCCTATGAACTACTAGGGTGTGGTGGTAAAGCGCCCACAGTAAAGCAAATATCAATATCTTACAAGTTCTTACCAAGCAGCAGATGGTGACAGGCAACCAGCGGTGTCAAATAACTCCGAAGATTGTGTAAAGTGATTGCCAGGGGAACGTGCGTATACACGGTTTAGAAATATGTGGAGCTGGGTTGGCTATATATGGTAGCAAAAGATTAGCAATAATCAATTCAGAGATGCAATGTTGAATAAACGCTCAATGATGGTACTGTGCTGGTCCTAGGCTAGACCGAACTAGAGACGCGAGCCTAGAACACTAATGAGGTCACGTCGTAGCACAACTAGCATCAATGAAGGATACTAAGTAGCTCTGGACAGCAAGATATAAGTAAAGATCACAACGGCAGTAAAGATAATGATGTGAAACAACAGCCAAGAAGGATATATCAACAACTTTGTCTCCAACTTTCCTTTAAAAAAGTTTGTGCCGATTTTTTTGATTTTTTTTCAAGAATGGTATTGACTCAAGCTTTCAAACACAAAAGGAATCACTCAATTTCGAGTTGATATGAGGAGTTAAAAAATTCGAAAACTGGCCTGAAAAACTGAAATAAGCTGTGTTCAAGAACTTCGGAGGGCAAAAAGACCTATTTAGAAGCCGATTTTGAGGTGCCAAATATTGAACTAGCTTCTTCAACTATTTAGATGCGGCTCGTCGCTAGCTTTCGTTTGAGTACTCGCGGAGGCAAAACGGACTTCGTATGAGGAAGTTATGTCTGTTTTACTGAACAGTGCACAAAACAGATTCCAATCCGAATTCAACTACGAGATTGAGCCTAAAAAGATCCGAATTTTGTTTTTTTTCTTCTCTTTTTTTTCCTCACACTTTTTTTTCTTTCTCTCCTTTTTTTCTCTGACTTTTTTTCTCTTTTTTTCTCTCATTTTTTTCTCTCTTTTTTTCTCCCTCTTTCCAAAACAAACTAGATAAGATGCAGATTGGATCAAGCGAAGATGTGAACGAGATCAACTATTATTATGACAATGAATGGTGGGTAGCACGTGGTGGAAATTGATGGATGGGTGGTGGACAGCGAAAGAGATAATGATGCAGCGGTGGCGTGACTAATGTGAACAGAACTCGAAACTCTAAACGAACTAGACACTAAGACCAGCAACTCGACACGATGATGTAACCGATAATTCAACTATGCAAGCAATGAAAAGAAAATTGCAAAGGCCCAGACTGGCTTGGACCAAGGTTGAATAGATCTAACTCTTTTTTGTGCCTTTTCCTTGGACAATAGGTAAGAAAAAAAATCTAATCTAGGAAAACTGGAAATTCTCACCGAGCAACCTGAAAACTGATACCACTTGATAGAGGCGAGGGTCCCGATCTTTCGATGAGACGATAACTATCGATTTGGTGGAGACGACTTTGACGATCCGACTACAAACGTGCATGACGTTGCGCCTTAGCAACCGCTAAACCAATCTCCTGAGGTTACTGACGATGCTGGAAGCACGGTCAACCTGACCACGAAGGTCTATTCCTGCAAGCAATCAAAGAACAAGCAAGAATATGATAAAGCAATCTAAATATTGCGAGTATATATGAAGTATTGATAAAGGTGGGGATCCGTAAGCGGTCTTGGTCTGGTCGTTGGACACAAACGAAGTACACGAAGTTGCTATGGCTAACTTTTAACTAAACAAATCCCCAGGAAAAAGCTACTAGATGGATCTACTTATATAGGAGCAAGGGGTGGCGGCCAAGGAGGTGGGAGGACGTCCCAAGGCAGCCTAAAACTAACCCTAGGTCGTACAAGTCTCATGGGCCCAAGTGGAGGTGATGCAACACCTTTGGGCTTGTAGTTTGACTCGGATTCTGCTGTAATGTCAGATTGTTTCGTCCGTAACTCAACGCTTCGGATGAATTTGAAGGTGAATCCAATTGGGTTGGAAAGAGCACGAAATCTAGTTTCCAATAAAAAAAGAATCACCCAATTCAGAGTCCGTATGAAAAAGTTGTTGGCGTTTTGAGTCAGGTATGTCTGTGCAGTCCGAATCTGAATCCAGAACGTGAGAGACTTGGACTCTATCTTCTCTTGGCCCAAAAGTGACGTGAGAGGACTTTTTGAACACAACCTAAACTTCTCCTTTTCCCTTATCTTCATATATTGATTGTACAAATGTCCCATACACCTGCAATTAGACAAAACACAAAAGTGTGTGAAGTATTTTTGTTATGGATAACATAAATAGATTATTGAATAGTTTGCATTACAAATCACCTGACAAATATGCATGCATGCAATATTTTTGGTCGTATCCAAGGTAGTCATGTCCTCATCACAAAGTCCTATCATTTTTCTTTTTCTTCCTATTAGAAGGACTAGGTGCATCCACATTATTTCTATGAGAATCTTGCTCAATTCTCTTAGGGTGGCCTTCAGGATACAAAGGTTCCTGAGTTATTCTACCACCTCTAGTCATAACTCTAACAATGTTATCATTATTCTTACTATTCAATTCATTGATCAAATAATTTTGAGCTTTAAGTACTTGTTCTACTCGAGTGGTAACCATAGAAGCATGTTTACTAATAAGTTTAAGTTCACCTTTGACATTAGCCATATAATTACCCAAGTGTTCAAGCATATCTGAATTGTATTTCAATTGTCTACCAAAATAAGCATAACAATCTTCTTGCTTAACCATAAATTTATCAAGCTCATATAAGCATGGGCTAGCAAATTTAGTAAACGGGATTTCATCTTTATCATGTCTATAGAGAGAATTTACCTTTACTACCTGTGTCGGGTTATCAAGACCATGAGTTTCTTCAATAGGAGATGTATTAAGGTCATATGTTTCTTCAACACGCGGTAAATTAAGATCGTGTATTTCTTCAATAGGATGTAAATTCTTAACATCTTCGGCTTTAATACCTTTTTCTTTCATAGATTTCTTTGCCTCTTGCATATCTTCATGACTGAGAAATAGAACACCTATCTTCTTCGGAGTTGGTTTAGGAATAGGCTCAGGAAGTGTCCAATTATTTTCATTTGTCAACATATTATTCAATAGAATTTCAGCTTCATCCTGTGTTCTTTCCCTGAAAACAGAACCAGCACAACTATCCAGGTAATCTCTAGAGGCATCGGTTAGTCCATTATAAGAGATATCAAGTATTTCATTTTTCTTAAGAGGATGACCAGGCAAATCATTAAGTAATTGGAGAAGCCTCCCCCAAGCTTGTGGGAGACTCTCTTCTTCAATTTGCACAAAATTATATATATCCCTTAAAGCAGCTTGTTTCTTATGAGCAGGGAAATATTTAGCAGAGAAGTAATAAATCATATCCTGGGGACTATGCACACAACCAGGATCAAGAGAATTAAACCATATCTTAGCATCACCCTTTAATGAGAACAGAAATATTTTAAGGATATAAAAGTAACGAGTTCTCTCATCATTAGTTAATAGGGTGGCTATATCATTTAATTTAGTAAGATGTGCCACAACAGTTTCAGATTCATAGCCATGAAAAGGATCAGATTCAACCAAAGTAATTATATCAGGATCAACAGAGAATTCATAATCCTTATCAGTAACAAAGATAAGTGAAGTAGCAAAAGTAGGGTCAGGTTTCATCCTAGCATTTAGAGATTGCTTATTCCATTTAACTAATAACCTCTTAAGTTCATAACTATCTTTGCAAGCTAAAATAGCTAAAGAAGCTTCTTTATCAAAAACATAACCCTTAGGAATAACGGGCAAGTCTTCATCATCACTTTCATCAATATTATCAGATTCAATATTTTCATTCTCTCTAACCCTAGCAAGTTGTTCATCAAGAAATTCACGAAGTGGCACAGTAGTATCAAGCATAGAAGTAGTTTCATCATAAGTATCATGCATAGCAGAAGTGGCATCATCAATAACATGTGACATATCAGAACGAATAGTAGAAGCGGGTTTAGGTGTCGCAAGCTTACTCAAAACAGAAGGTGAATCAAGTGCAGAGCTAGATGGCAGTTCCTTACCTCCCCTCGTAGTTGAGGGATAAATCTTGGTTTTTGGATCTCTCAAGTTCTTCATAATGATAAGCAGATATAAATCCCAAGTGACTCAAAGAATAGAGCTATGCTCCCCAGCAACGGTGCCAGAAAATAGTCTGGATAACCCACAAGTATAGGGGATCACAACAGTTTTCGAGGGTAGAGTATTCAACCCAAATTTATTGATTCGACACAAGGGGAGCCAAAGAATATTCTCAAGTATTAGCAGTTGAGTTGTCAATTCAACCACACCTAGAAACTTAATATCTGCAGCAAAGTATTTAGTAGCAAAGTAATATGATAGTAGTGGTAACGGTAGCAAAAGGTAACGGTAGCAAAAGTAATGTTTTTTGGTATTTTGTAGTGATGATAGCAATAGCAACGGAAAAGTAAATAAGCGAAGAACAATATATGGAAAGCTTGTAGGCAATGGATCGGTGATGGAGAATTATGCCGGATGCGGTTCATCATGTAACAATCATAACATAGGGTGACACAGAACTAGCTCCAATTCATCAATCCAATGTAGGCATGTATTTCGAATATAGTCATACGTGCTTATGGAAAAGAACTTGCATGACATCTTTTGTCCTACCCTCCCGTGGCAGCGGGGTCCTAATGGAAACTAAGGGATATTAAGGCCTCCTTTTAACAGAGTACCGGACCAAAGCATTAACACATAGTGAATACATGAACTCCTCAAACTACGGTCATCACCGGGAGTGGTCCCGATTATTGTCACTTCGGGGTTGTCGGATCATAACACATAGTAGGTGACTATATACTTGCAAGATAGGATCAAGAACTCACATATATTCATGAAAACATAATAGGTTCAGACCTGAAATCATGGCACTCGGGCCCTAGTGACAAGCATTAAGCATAGCAAAGTCATAGCAACATCAATCTCAGAACATAATGGATACTAGGGATCAAACCCTAACAAAATTAACTCGATTACATGATAGATCTCATCCAACCCATCACCGTCTAGCAAGCCTACGATGGAATTACTCACGCACGGCGATGAGCATCATGAAATTGGTGATGGAGGAGGGTTCATGATGACGATGGCGATAGATTCCCCTCTCCGAAGCCCCGAACGGACTCCAGATTAGCCCTCCCAAGAGGTTTTAGGGTTTGGCGGCGGCTCCGTATCGTAAAACGCGATGAATTCTGTAACATCCCAAAATTCTAAATTTTGGAATGTTATAATAAATAGATAGATTGATTGTTTGTTTGATTGTTGTGTGATTGATTTAGTGAAATTCGAAACCTTTTGAAAGTTAAATGAGAGGGAATAAAAGGACTTTCCCAAACTTTCATTTTTGCATTTATGATCTCCGGGAATTCAAATTCTTTTCACCACAAAACCCTGGAGAGAAGATGACATGACTTCTTCCATTTATTCAAATGAAAAAGGGTTTTGAAAAGATTTGAATTTTATTTGGAAATATTTCCAATTCTGAAACTTTATGCAACTCAATGATTTTCACGAGCGAAGATAAAATGACTTCTTCAAAACATATGAAATATGAGTTGGGATTTTCAAAGGATTCAAAGTCCTTTTGGAAATTATTTTTAATTTGGAGTTATTTGGTTTTATTCAAATTATTTTTCTCCAAAAATAAAATACATGGAAAATAGGGTAACATGATTCCCTACAATAGAAAATTGAAGAGAAATAAATTTGAATTCATTTTGGTTTTTAAAAAATGATTTTTGTTGGATTTTATTAGACAAGTAGCACTCTTTGAATTATCTAAATTTGTGTGAATTTTATTTAATGCTAGGAAAATGTTCACGCTGTAGACAATATTTTTCTGAAATTTTTGATATATTATATGCCTATAGTTTATTTTTTTGTGGTTATTCGTATTTTTGCTGTCAGTAAAAAATGTTTTAAGAAAACCTTTCTCTTCGGGCCGACCAAACTGGGCCGCGCCCAGCCCAGCCGGCCCAGCGCACCGTCACCCTCGTGTACCCGAGCAGGACTACCGCCGGAGTCCGGCACCGACCTCGCCGCCTTTGCGCCTCGCCCATGCATCGCCCGCCCCCTCCCCTCCTTAAAAAGCGGCCCCGGGCCCTGCCTCTCTCCCTGCCGTGCCGCGCCGCCCCTCCCGCGTCGCGTCGCCGTCCCGCGCTGCAGATCGCCACTCACCGCCGGCGAGATCCGCCGCGCCGCCGCCGCAGCCGTCTCCTTGCTGCGCCGCTGCCCGCTAGCGCCGCCACATGCCGCGCCGCGCCGCCCCCTCGTCACCGCGCCGCACCCCACCGCCTGCCGTCGCCTGCTACCGCGCCGGAGCCGCCGTCTCGCCTCGCCCCGTTCGCCGGAGCCGCCGCACCATCGTCCCGTCTCGCCGGAGTAACCACCCCATCGCCGGTTTTGTCTTCGTGAACCGGTATAAACCGTAAACCCGTTCGGTTTCTTTTCTTTAGCTCGGTTTATTTCTTTTGATCGGTTTTTCTTTTAGTTAGATCTAAATAGTGAATGTTCGCTAGATTAGGTCCTCACAGTGAAAGGATTCGTCTGTTAGCGTTCTGCAACAAATATTCGGTATTTAAGTTTTTCTTTTTCTGTTTTAATTCCAGCCAGGGACCTATCTGTGAATTCTTTTCTTACAAATTAGTCCCTCTGCTTCAAACGATCACTACTTTTTACGCGTTTATCCAAATCCAACGAAACCAACGCCCACTTCTTCGTTCTGATCCCCTCTATCCAGTAAAACAACTTGAACATATTTTTGAAAGTTTTAAAATTTGAATTCAAACAGTTTTGTATTTGAACTTTGTTTGATCATAACTTGAGTTTTATAACTCCATTTGAGTTGATACTTTTTGCAAATCGAAGCTCTTGACCTACACTTTCTGATAAAGCCAAATTCACATAATTTTGGTACTGTTAGAAATTGTTTTATGTTGCAAGAGTTATTTGCTTGGTTTAGAAGTTTTCCGAATCGTCTTCTTCGATCTTTCTGATCTGTTGAGTGATTGCTTATGTGTGGTTCTATTGCTTGCGTACGATAGATTGACCGGAGTGTGACGAGTAGATCTATCAAGAGTTATGAGTGCGAATCATGTTCATCAACATTGCAGGCAAGTTCACACTTTGATCATATCCCTTTCATACCCAGTTTTTATGCATTAGTTTCACCCTCAAACATTGCATGGTTAGGACTTGATAACATGTGGGTATTGGGAAGTAGTTGATGAGGTAGGAACCTATTGCCCTGTTACTATCAAACCCCTGGGAGTTACTATTACGTTATGCTTATGCTGCTATGCTATGCTCGTAGACGTGGTTTGGGTGAGTGAAATCCATGACAGATGTGAGGTTGTTAATAATGGTTTACTTAAGGTGGCAACTTTAACACATATCTGGGTGGATTGAGGCACCTGGGTATTCCAACGATTGCCTGTTTTTCTTTATGGACCGCCACCCAGGCTCAAAGGGATCATGAGATTATTCATGCTAGAAACTTCCGTGTGCAGCCACAAGCTACTATGGGCTCTAGCATAGTTGATTAAGTCGCGCGAACTCTTATAGTGGTAGACTAGCAGATGTAGGGGAAAGTAGGTGTAACGGTGTACCCGATCGTAAGGTGCTAGCGCTTCTGAAAGACTATGTCTCGGTCATCCGTTTCTCAAACACCATGTAGTGCAAGAATCCCAACGGAGGAGATCGAGTCTTGTGGGGAAAAGTGCGCAAACTCTGCAGAGTGTACAAACTAATCATGGTTAGCCGTGTCCCCGGTTATGGACAATCTTGAGTCTCTGGTACTTGGATTATAATATTGATCTCATCACGTTACTTAAATAATTTGTTGGGTTATTGATGTTAATTTGGGATTGAGTTGGAGGAACCTTCTCAATATTTTCAACCAACTTTGTAGTTAAATAAAATATATTCCTTGCAGTAGGAAAAAATTGGCTTTTCGCAAAAACATTATAACCATAGAGATTTTCCACGAGCCAAATATGCATGTAGTGATAGTTATTATTCATCATTATCCTATGGTGTGAATTTGCCAGTACATTGAATGTACTGACCCTCTGTGGCTGCAACGTCTCATGTTGCAGGATTTTTTACGACGAGTAAGTGATACGTTAGGGTTACGATTTCTACACTCAACTTTGCCGTTGGTGTTGATGGGAATCCACAACCTTGTTGTTACTTCCGTTATTGGATTGAGGTAATAGTATTTACGTTATTTTATACATGTGATTTACCTCTGTTATAAATCCTCGAGTACTGTGCGTGTCAGCATACCGATCCAGGGATGACACTTAAGCACAAAGACTTGACCGTCTAAGGTCGGGTCGCTACAAGATGGTATCAGAGCACATGTTGACTGTAGGACGTGACCCAAGAAATTGGCAAGCCCATAGGAAAGATTTTCTCTACAACTTCATTTTCAAAAGATCTTTTACCTCTCTTCTCTTCTGAGCTTATTCAAATATTCCCTTTTAGTGAGACCATACCCTTTTTTCCCTTTTGACCACACGAAGATTCAGCTGATGAGATCACTCCAAGAAGTACAAGATATTGGATAGCTAGGACCACTTTGGAATGAAGAGGATTTTTCTATGCTTTATAAAATGGAAACTACAACAGTTAAAGACTCCGAAGACTAGGAGAATTTGAAGGCTCTAAAGAATTCCCAGATTTGTAAGACCTAGGAAGGCTACCCTTATTGAACTTGGCAGACTAAGGAAGCTGTCAATACCCGTGATCAAGGTGTATCGGAGAAAGACCGGAACATGGAGCAACCCAAAGTTTTTGTCAAGAAAACCCGAAGACAGGAGATATCAATTATGGAATGAAAGCTCATGGCAGTAACATGGGCAGAAACATGGCTATCCATGATGTTATCACCCACTTATGCTATTATCACCATGCTGAGTTAAGCATGCTTATGCATGGAAGGATTGGATGGTAGAAGGCTGATGGAGCACCTATTAGCAAAAGATGAAGTTTTAACCTTAGCTGGTGTATCGCCAGAATCTGGAGTAATACATCAAGAAGTTTAAGATGGACTTGTAGGAAGTCATATTTGACAAGGAGGCCATTCGTGAAGAACTCAGGAACCAAAAACTGAAAGTAGCCAAGCTGGAGGAGCTACAACCTCGAGATACCGAAGATTTGTCAGGAACTGAGGGACAGTAGGACCATGGCTCATGCCAAGGATGTTGAAACCCAGAAGTTTGGAACACAACTCTAGAAATATTGAAGGACGTCATGAGAGACTTCGTGTCAACAGACATGATCTGGCAAAAGAACTTGAGAAGGACAAGCACAATCGAAAGAAGCCATTAGAGACATGAACAAGACTCGTAGAGCTTGATGACTTTGAAGATTTATTGACCTTTAGAAGACCCAACCCCTGTTATATGCCTATGTTAGATGCGACGATTGTGAGCTGTCATTTGTTTGATGTTTTTCGACAGCCACAACAAAAATCTGTCTTTTCAAAACTGTTGTTTGTATTGTGTGTATCCCTCTCCCTCCCTCTCATCTCACCCCAAACCCATGGACCCAATAGAGGACGAATGGAGATGAACTCATGTTTCCCTGGACCGATAAGTCAATTGGAGATGGACCAATGGATTCAGAACATGGAGGATCATATGAAGAATAACCCTATAGTTGGAAAGGATATGACCCAGCATGCTCTTCAGTGCTTTGAAAGAGGTGCTGCTACTTGGTGGAGGATGTACCAAACCATCAATGGGTGGCAAGGAGTAACCACTTGGAAAGAATTTAAGTTGACTTTGCCAAAGTCTCGGTTTGTGTCCTAGAAGTTGAAGCCTTATGGAAAGGATATGAAGAAACCTTGTGCATGCAAGATTTGTGGAGAAATAGGACACACCCATAAAGAACACAAGGATGAATGTCCTAATTGTGAAGGAAGTCACCCAGTTGAAGAATGCCCAACTAGGCAGATTACTTGTTTCTTGTGTGAAGGTACTACCCACTATCCTGCTCAGTGTCACATTTACCCCATGGTACAACAAACCATCCAGCAGAAGAAAGAAGTAATGAAAGGATCCCTCATGGAAATTTTAGAAGAAACTATGATGAAGGAAGAGGTGGAGGACACACCTAAAGAAGACCCGAGTAAACCCTGCACTAAGTCTTGCTATTCATGTGGAGAAGAAGGACACATCTCCCAGAATTGTATGAATGGGGATCTAGTAGAATTCCGTACGGAGGAACTATAATATGACCCACAAGAAATAGAAGCCATGATTGGCATGGAAAGGTCCAGGAAGAGAAGAAGATTGGATTCCAGGAAGGACCTGAGTCATATCACCTGTTACAGGTGCAAGGAGTCAGGGCACTACCTCAGCAGTTGCCCAAAAAGGAAACCTCGAGACTTGTCAGAAATAGTATGTTTTCGTTGTAAGGGAGCAGGGCACTTTGCCAGAGAATGCCCCAAGGAGAAGGAGACTTTTTCTAGATAGTTGAGTTTGCAACAGAAGAAATGGAGTAGTAGAAGTGAGAACATTTTCTTTTATTTCGAGGTGTTGAGTTGAGATTGTAATCAATTGAGAGTGAATAAACTTAGCATTGTTGGTACTGATATGGATTTTATGAGTTGTTACTCTATGAAGAAAGATTTTGACCATTTTTGAGGATATAAGAAATATGGTCTATGGAAGATTTATGCATTTTAAGGGTGGTAGTACCCTGTAAGAACCCTTGACCCCTGGAAAAGATAAGGATACTCCACTGAGTGGATTTCGGACAAAATGACTACGAGTTTGTCTCGATATGTGTGATACCCCAAGAGCATGTGGGATGAAGTTGGAGACCATCAGTTGTTTGGACCAAATGTGATCAAGGAGTCAGGAGATAATGTTAAGTTGATTCGAGATAGACTGAAGGTAGGCCAGTCCAGGCAGAAGAGTTATGCAGACTCAAAAACTCAAGGAGGTAGTCTATGAGATTGGAGACAGAGCATGTCTTCGTCCCCTCTACGAGGAGTTAAACAATTTGTAGTTAAGGGAAAGTTAGCCCCGAGATTTGTAGGACCATACCGAGTTTTGGAGCGTATGGAAGAAGTGGCCAACAAGTTGGAGTCACCCGAAGGACTGTCAGGAGCTCATGATATGTTTCACGTTACACAGTTGAAGAAGTGTCATGCAGAGATGGCCAATATTCCCCTGTAAGGATGTTTGACCCCTGGAAGGGATAATGATATTCCACGGAGTGGACTTCAGACAAAATAAGTATAAGTTTTTATCTCGGTATGTGGGATAACCCACGAGGATGAAGAGATGAATTACTATTGGATATAAAGGAGGTATGATGTTGGTATTATGGAACGATAATAACTCCATGATGAGTCTGAGTAATCACGTCTTAGTTTGGAACCAATAGAAAGAAGAAGGATCGTACAATTGGATGGATTTAAGCATGCTAGAAAGCTGGATGTTGGAATAATGACTAGTTGCCCCGAGGATGAGTTCAAGGACTACAAGTGACGAGATGGGCCATAACCCACAGGCCCCAGGACCTGCCAAGAGGCAAGCACACTCTTGCTGAAGGAAAAACCGTGGAAGGAGTTACGACTTTATCAACCGACGATTTTATAGGAATTTACGCAAAACCTGAGAGTTGTGAAGGAACGATAGATGTTTCTTTGGCTTGCAGAATTGATAGATTTATCCGAACCTTGGTTCATCGACAAGAGAAATTCTGCAATGCTTGTGAGGATGACCAAGTGTTAGAGTGCGAGATTCACTAAACCGTATACCGGGTAATGATTTGGGTGCGGGATGGATTGATCACCATACCGACTTACTCTTATTATCCGCCTTGCTATATGGGAGGGTAAATCTGAGAGACTTACCTATAGTAGAGAGACGACGATCAAACCTTGTTTAAACCCTAGAATGGTATAAGAATTTTTTTCCTTGTACACTGCAGCCTTTCCCAACCGTGGGTTATACGGTGAGGATCAACCCAGACCCATTTCCTGCAGGAGAAACCATAAATTGTTGACCACCATGAGATATTGATAGTTGTTTAGTATTGGCGCCAGACCCGTCAGCACAGAAGACCCAGTCTCGGAATAACCCTACCAAGAAGAAAGGATGCAGAAGAATTGAGGAAAAGGTTATGCCACTACCGGAAGAGTCAGGGAAGGAATTATACTGAAGATCTGAGAAGACCGGCCCTGTCAAGAATAAGGATGGTGTATATGAGTGTTGATGGGACCGTAACGATGTTTCTAAGGGTGGTAGCACCCCAAACCCCGGTGATGATTGATGGATTTTGAGGAGACCCCCAAACCCTAACCTTTTCTTGCTAGCCTCTCCGAATCTCGAGGACGAGATTCATTTTAAGGGTGGTAGGTTTGTAACATCCCAAAATTCTAAATTTTGGAATGTTATAATAAATAGATAGATAGATTGTTTGTTTGATTGTGGTGTGATTGATTGAGTGAAATTCGAAACCTTTTGAAAGTTAAATGAGAGGGAATAAAAGGACTTTCCCAAACTTTCATTTTTGCATTTATGATCTCCGTGAATTCAAATTCTTTTCACCACAAAACCCTGGAGAGAAGATGACATGACTTCTTCCATTTATTCAAATGAAAAAGGGTTTTGAAAAGATTTGAATTTTATTTGGAAATATTTCCAATTCTGAAACTTTATGCAACTCAATGATTTTCACGAGCGAAGATAAAATGACTTCTTCAAAACATATGAAATATGAGTTGGGAGTTTCAAATGATCAAATTCAAAGTCCTTTTGGAAATTATTTTTAATTTGGAGTTATTTGGGTTTTATTCAAATTATTTTTCTCCAAAAATAAAATACATGGAAAATAGGGTAACATGATTCCCTACAATAGAAAATTGGAGAGAAATAAATTTGAATTCATTTTGTTTTTTTAAATGATTTTTGTTGGATTTTATTAGACCAGTAGCACTCTTTGAAATATCTAAATTTGTGTGAATTTTATTTAATGCTAGGAAACTGTTCATGCTGTAGACAATATTTTTATGAATTTTTTTGTCACACCCTAGCTAGTTCATGCATTAGAGTGTTGCATCATGTCTATCCTTTCATCAGAAACTTGAAATGGGGATGTCAGAACCCCCAGCCCCCTCTGAAACCAACCAGGGTTTACTAAAAACTTTTTCAATGAACCTGAAATGCCCTTCTAAAATGTCCATCATTTTTGTCTTGGTTCAGAACCTCTGCCAAAAGTGTTGCACAATTTTCTAGGTCATTTTAGGGTCTTTGAATTAAATGATAAGTATTTGAATTTGGGCATTTAAAATTATATAAAATATTTCAAATGCTCAAATATTCCTAAACTGAAATGTTTCATGTTGGAAATATTCTAACTTTGGACCAGGAGCAGTTTGGTGATTTTAGGAGTTGCCTAGGTATTTTTTATAATTCAACAAAGTTGCAGAAAAATAGAAAAAAAAAGAGACAGAAAGGAAGGACTTACCTGGCGCCTGCAACCCGGCCCACCTGCCGGCCCAGCCCAGCGCCGCGCCAGCGAGCTGCTTGCCGGCCAGCCAGGCAGGCAGGTGCTCGATGGCGAGCACCGCATGGGTGCCACGCACCTGCTCGCCGCCTCGCCGCTCCACTCGGCCGGCTAACGACGTGGATCGCTCCCCCTCGCTCTCCCGAACCCTCCAGACACCTCCTCTCCTCTCCAGCTCCTCCCCCTCGCGCTCCCCAGCCATGGCCGACGCCACCGCCGCCGCTCCATCATCGTAGCCGCGCTCCCCGCCGCCCGTGCTCCGTCTCGTGGTGTCCAGGAGCTCCGCCGCCGTCCACTTCGTCGAGCTAACCGAGCCCCGCGTGCTCGTGAGGCCCGAGTCCACCGCACCGACCCCGCCTGAGTTCGCCGTCGCCGGAGATCCCCTTCAACGCCGTCACCGCATCAGCTCGTCCCCGACCCCGCTGGTGGCCTCTACGGGTGCTCTGTGAGCCTAGCTACCCCTCCTACCCTTCCTCTCTCACCCCCGAGCCGTGTAGCCACCGCACGAAGATCACCCGCACGCACCGCCGCGGATCTCGTCGCCGACGTGCTCCCGGTCATCCTCCGGCCAACTCACGGTGTCCAACGCACTCACCACGTTGCGTTGAGTCCAACCGTGCACTCCCCGCACCTCACCGCACACCCTAGCCCGAGTTCGCCTTCACCCGAACTCCGGTGACCGCCTAGGTCGTCGCCGGCGCCAACTCCGGCCACCCCGACCTCAACTCGCTCCACCAAGAGCTGCGGCTCGTCCCCAGCTCCACGTAGATGCCTTCCGCGCCCCATTTGGTGGCCGGAACGGCCAAAACCACTTCCGCCGCCGCGTCGGGCTCGCCGGCGGCTAAACGCCGGTGCAGCCGTTTTGACTTTGACCACGGGTGGGCCCTGGTTGACTCTGTTGAGTCAATGACAGGTGGGGCCCCCTTCTGCTAATTATCCAGATTAGTTTAAACTAAATTAAATTAGTTAATTAGCCACTGACACCCTGGACCCACGCGTCAGGTTTGACCTGGACCGGGTCTGTTGACTTGCTGAGGTCAGCATGACCTCATGCTGACGCAATAAACCTTTTCTGAAATTAAAATAAATCTAAAATGATTTATAAATTCCAGAAATTGTTGCAAACTTCAAAAATTCATATAAATTCAACCGTAGCTCCAAATCAAACAAATTATATATGAAAAATGATCAGAAAAATCCAATCTATCCATCTGTACTAGTTTCATGCATGTTTAAACAAACTAACTTGAGGTTTAGTGCAGAACAAGATAAAACACTTTAAAGGGCCATTTATGAGTTTGAAATTTGAATCTTTGGTTCAAATTGATTCAAACCCATCTGGTTTTAGTTGCATTAGCCCAACACACTCATATTGCCATGTTTCATGCATGCATCATATTGTCGCACATTGTTTGGTGATGGTTGTGTATCGGTGTTCTTTGCGGCAGGTTCTGCCTCCGAGGAGTACCGTGATTACCCTAGCGAAGAACCGTATCCGTGCATCGATCCATCAGGCAAGCAACCAACCATTTGATCATATCGATACAATCCCATGTTCTCGCTCTTGCTCTCTTTTACTGCATTAAGACAACGCGTTTCAAACTGCTGTGTGCTACGGTAGTTGAACCCATTTCCTCTGCATGACCTGTCATTGCCACAGTAATTAGATGAAACCCACTAGCATGTGTAGGAATTGATTGAGCCATATGTATGTGTTGTTCCTACCTTGCTATGCCTGCTATGCTTAGAGTCGTGTCAGGTTTGGTTCATCTGGGTGATGGGCTAGAGAGAAATGATCATGTCGGTAATGAGAGTGATGTGGTGAACACGATTTGGTAAAGGTATCGATGAGAGGCCATGTAGGAGTACATGGTGGGTTGTTTCATTGAAGCCGACCTTAAGAACTGAGATCTGTATGCGTGATTTAAGATTCAGCTACTACCATGCATTGGGCC
The DNA here is from genome assembly GCF_018294505.1 of Triticum aestivum. Classification (NCBI taxonomy): domain Eukaryota; kingdom Viridiplantae; phylum Streptophyta; class Magnoliopsida; order Poales; family Poaceae; genus Triticum; species Triticum aestivum. The sequence continues at coordinate 510,175,057 of NC_057794.1, forward strand.
CTGAAATATGACCCCGCTCGACTTCTTATTCACCCTAGTCCTCTGTCCAGGAGTTGCAAGTAGTTTCTGGTGTTTGTAGCTTACTGGAGGCCGTGGACAGCGCTGACCCGCGGGTGGGCTGTGATGCGGTAGGTACGTGGCACGGTGTACCGAATACCCGTTAGGTATCTCGGGAACCCTGTACACATCGTTCGGGGCCGTATGGGAAACCTCGGCCGGACTCCCTGCGGATGGAACCTGGATAGGCGATAAACCTGGACTAGAGACTTAGGTGTTTAGGTAGGTCGTGGTCTACACCCACGTCGGCTTTCGCTTGAAGTCTGCCGAGCACATGTCGTGTGCAGACGCTAAGTGGTGGAAACCTGTATGAAGAAGTACACCCCTGCAGGGTTAACATGATCTATTCGAATAGCCGCGTCCGCGGTAAAGGACTACTTGGTTGCTTATACAGTTCATAGACAAGTGAATGGATACTACTAAAAATCTCAAGATAAGCGTGAGTGCCGAGGATGGCCCTTCCGTAGGATGACGGAGGTGGATCCTCGGTGGTGTATTGAAGTGGTGAGTAGTGGACTCGTGTGCGCAAAACCATTTCAAGTTGGAGTCTCGTAGGATAGTTTAGCCAAGAGTCAAAGCTGGCTTGCTGCAATAACTCCACCAACCCTTCTTGATAATGTGCATGTATGTAGGATCTGACGTAAGTCTTGCTGGGTACCTTTGTACTCATGTTGCTATAATTTACATTTTACAGAAGGCGCTGCAACCCCTTCTGATGGGTTCTTCGTAGACGTTGACATCGACGAGTAGACTAAGGCCCAGGTGGTAATCCTGAGCTTGTGAAGGTCCACGTAGTATAGCTAGGCTTTCCAAGCCTCTTTTATTTTACTAGTTGTCTGTACTCAGACAAGTTACTTCCGCTGCTGGTTTGTATGACTGTATGACTTGAATGTGGGTCGTGTGACCCGTACTTGTATGTATGTTATGTATGGCTCTCTGAGCCTTTAAATAAAGTACTTGTGTCGTAGAGTCATGTTGTGATGCCTTGTTGTATTTGCACATATCGAGCATATTGTGTGTATGATTGAAATGCTTGGTATGTGTGGGATCTGACTATCTAGTTGTTTATCTTTAGTAGCCTCTCTTACCGGGAAATGTCTCCTAGTGTTTCCATTGAGCCATGGTAGCTTGCTACTGCTCCGGAACACTTAGGCTGGCCGGCATGTGTCCTTCTTCGTTCCTGTGTCTGTCCCTTCGGGGAAATGTCACGCATTGAGTACCGGAGCCCTGTTAGCCCGCTACAGCCCGGTTTACCGGAGTCCTGCTAGCCCAGTGCTACAGCCCGGACCCACTTGCTGATGACCGACACGTTCGATGCTGGGTCATGGATGCCTGTCCCTGTAAGTCTGTGCCACTTTGGGTTTACGACTAGTCATGTCAGCCCGGGCTCCTTATCATATGGATGCTAGCGACATCATCATATACGTGAGCCAAAAGGCGCAAACGGTCCCGGGCAAAGGTAAGGCGACACCCGTGGGAATACCGTGCGTGAGGCCGCAAAGTGATATGAGGTGTTACAGGCTAGATCGATGTGACATTGAGTCGGGGTCCTGACAACGTTGGCATCAGAGCCGGACTGCCTGTAGGTTTTCCAAGCCAAACTGGTCGATGTTGAGTCTAGAAATGCTTTAGTTATATGTAGGGGAATTGATTGTGGGATGGTACGTAAGGCTCTTTTTACTTCTTTACTTCATGGCATTCTGATCTGAGTCAGTCCATTCTTCTACCGGGGATTAAGGATTAGGATCTTCTCTCTCTATCAGGTTCACGTGTTACGAATCAGTAGTACCTTATAGGTTTGATGACTACAAGCCTAGTTCAGTTCTACTACCTTGTTATGCTGATAAGTGAACCCAGAACCTTGATATGATATTGTTGAGTGTCTATGCAATTTTTTGATAAATTTCTCAAACCCTTCTTGAGCATTTACAGCCGTTATGCTGTCGAAATATTGCTAGAAATTCTAATGCCTTTGCATTATGGTTGTGCTTTCAGATGGCCACTCGCGACCAAAATCAAGTGGTTCGCCTGACCCGATGCATTGGTGTGACCGGTCATACGGCCATGTTAGTCCGAGTGATGATCGAGACGGGTTACCGTTGGTATCCCGAATACACGGTCGAAGAGCAGTTTCGAGATTTTAACCAAAGCCAGTATCTTTGCACCGTCCGGATATTTCCCTCTTATCCTGGTTCTACCGAGGCTCTTCACTGTTCCTATGGGCTCGGTGTTACTATTGAGATGGCTATGCAAGATGCGGCTTATTCTATGATGACCATCATGCGAGTCAGGACTGGCCTGCTTCGCAACACCGACTTCCGGTATATGCCGGCTTCACTTCCTGGAGCGCACGGTTATCTCCGGGCTATCTATGCTGACCCCAGTCAGGAGGACTCACTAACTCGCACCACTGCTGAGTTGCTCGAGGATAAGGACCGAGAGAATCGGGCCTTGAGAATGGAGCTTTTCAACACCTGCGCCGATCATTGGGCCACCTTGACTCGGTTTGCACCGGCTGTGCAAGCTGGATGCATGGATATGAGAGATCTGTATCCTGTTAGGTCTGCTCTGCCGGACATGATGGATTGGCGTGATGTGGGAGGCATCACCCCACCTCGTGGTCCTCGCAGGCCACCGTTTGTTGGTCCAAGACCTCACCCTAGCCCTTTTGGTCCACAGGCTCCTCAGGACCATTTGTTTCCGGATGCTCACGTTGAACTTCCAGGCTATGGAGGAGACTTCTATGAGAACTACTACGGAGATGACTGAGATAGTAGTAGATCCACTAGGTATTGTAATAGTTGTATTTCCACCGTCCTGCGTGACTTGTGGAATATGACTTAGCGGGTAGTAATTCCGGGGGTGTAGGAAAAATAATGTATAGGAGCTTGGGATGCCTCCGATGATATGTAATCCTCCTCTCACCATAGTAGTACTTGTTTGTCTTGTACTAAACCTCGTATGGTGTGTATGACAATGGAATAAAAGAAGTAGTTTCTGTATCTACCATGTCATACGGATGATCATCTTGCATTCTGAGTTGTCCATTACATTCTACATTCTATGTCGGAATCTTGTCATGTTGGACTAAACCATTGTCTTGTTTTTCCTAGGATGGTCAACACCCGCAACAACCCTGCTCCCCCAGAGCAGGCCGAAGGCAGCAGAGTTGGGGATACAAATCTGCCTCACCCTCCCTCTCTGGCAGAAGTTATGCTAGAGGCTGAGAGAAACAAGCGGGAGACCAACCGTTTGTTGGAGCATATTGAACAGAACACAGCACACCATCAGAGGACTAACTTGGTGTCACTCAGTGATTTCATCAAGTTACATCCACCCACGTTCCACCACTCCGTCGAGCCTCTCGACGCTGATGACTGGCTTTGCAGTATTTCTCACAAACTGCGTTCTGCGCTAGTAGCTGAGGCTGACAAGGTCACCTTTGCTGCATATCATCTTGAAGGCCCCGCCAGTCTCTGGTGGGAGAATTATGAAGCTATGCGCCCAGCAGGCCACGTCACTACTTGGGCTGAATTCAGCGAGGCTTTCCGTGAACATCACATTCCGGAGGGTCTCATGGACCGTAAACGTGAGGAGTTCTGTAGTTTCACTCAAGGTCGACTCTCTGTTGACGCTTACAGCAGGGAGTTTGGTAACCTTGCCCGTTATGCAACGGAGGAAGTTTCTACTGATGCCAAGAAGCAGGCAAGGTTCCGTAAGGGGCTTAGTTCTGAGCTTCGCCGCGACCTCCGTCTGCATGAGTGCACATCTTTTCAGAAGCTTGTTAACAAAGCCATCAGTGCTGAGACTGGTCAGACTGATTATGAAGCAACTTGGGAAAGGGAGGATCGTCTTCGACTCGAGTATCCCGCCTTCTTCCCGGAGGAACCCAAATCTCGGGACGAGATTCTTTTGAGCGGGGGTGAGTTGTCACACCCTAGCTAGTTCATGCATTAGAGTGTTGCATCATGTCTATCCTTTCATCAGAAACTTGAAATGGGGATGTCAGAACCCCCAGCCCCCTCTGAAACCAACCAGGGTTTACTAAAAACTTTTTCAATGAACCTGAAATGCCCTTCTAAAATGTCCATCATTTTTGTCTTGGTTCAGAACCTCTGCCAAAAGTGTTGCACAATTTTCTAGGTCATTTTAGGGTCTTTGAATTAAATGATAAGTATTTGAATTTGGGCATTTAAAATTATATAAAATATTTCAAATGCTCAAATATTCCTAAACTGAAATGTTTCATGTTGGAAATATTCCAACTTTGGACCAGGAGCAGCTTGGTGATTTTAGGAGTTGCCTAGGTATTTTTTATAATTCAACAAAGTTGCAGAAAAATAGAAAAAAAAGACAGAAAGGAAGGACTTACCTGGCGCCTGCAACCCGGCCCACCTGCCGGCCCAGCCCAGCGCCGCGCCAGCGAGCTGCTTGCCGTCCAGGCAGGCAGGCAGGTGCTCGACGGCGAGCACCGCATGGGTGCCACGCACCTGCTCGCCGCCTCGCCGCTCCACTCGCCCGGCTAACGACGTGGATCGCTCCCCCTCGCTCTCCCGAACCCCCCAGACACCTCCTCTCCTCTCCAGCTCCTCCCCATCGCGCTCCCCAGCCATGGCCGACGCCACCGCCGCCGCTCCATCGTCGTAGCCGCGCTCCCCGCCGCCCGTGCTCCATCTCGTGGTGTCCAGGAGCTCCGCCGCCGTCCACTTCGTCGAGCTAACCGAGCCCCGCGTGCTCGTGAGGCCCGAGTCCACCGCACCGACCTCGCCCGAGTTCGCCGTCGCCGGAGATCCCCTTCAACGCCGTCACCGCATCAGCTCGTCCCCGACCCCGCCGGTGGCCTCTACGGGTGCTCTGTGAGCCTAGCTACCCCTCCTACCCTTCCTCTCTCACCCCCGAGCCGTGTAGCCACCACACGAAGATCACCCGCACGCACCACCGCGGATCTCGTCGCCGACGTGCTTCCGGCCATCCTCCGGCCAACTCACGGTGTCCAACGCACTCACCATGTTGCGTTGAGTCCAACCGTACACTTCCCGCACCTCACCGCACACCCTAGCCCCGAGTTCGCCTTCACCCGAACTCCGGTGACCGCCTAGGTCGTCGCCGGCGCCAACTCCGGCCACCCCGACCTCAACTCGCTCCACCAAGAGCTGCGGTTCGTCCCCAGCTCCACGTAGATGCCTTCCGCACCCCATTTGGTGGCCGGAACGGCCAAAACCACTTCCGCCGCCACGTCGGGCTCGCCGGCGGCTAAACACCGGTGCAGCCGTTTTGACTTTGACCACGGGTGGGCCCTGGTTGACTCTGTTGAGTCAATGACAGGTGGGGCCCCCTTCTGCTAATCATCCAGATTAGTTTAAACTAAATTAAATTAGTTAATTATCCACTGACACCCTGGACCCACGCGTCAGGTTTGACCTGGACCGGGTCTGTTGACTTGCTGAGGTCAGCATGACCTCATGCTGACGCAGTAAACCTTTTCTGAATTTAAAATAAATCTAAAATGATTTATAAATTCCAGAAATTGTTGCAAACTTCAAAAATTCATATAAATTCAACCGTAGCTCCAAATCAAACAAATTATATATGAAAAATGATCAGAAAAATCCAATCTATCCATCTGTACAAGTTTCATGCATGTTTCAACAAAGTAACTTGAGGTTTAGTGCAGAACAAGATAAAACACTTTAAAGGGCCATTTATGAGTTTGAAATTTGAATCTTTGGTTCAAATTGATTCAAACCCATCTGGTTTTAGTTGCATTAGCCCAACACACTCATATTGCCATGTTTCATGCATGCATCATATTGTCGCACATTGTTTGGTGATGGTTGTGTATCGGTGTTCTTTGAGGCAGGTTCTGCCTCCGAGGAGTACCATGATTACCCTAGCGAAGAACCGTATCCGTGCATCGATCCATCAGGCAAGCAACCAACCATTTGATCATATCGATACAATCCCATGTTCTCGCTCTTGCTCTCTTTTACTGCATTAAGACAACGCGTTTTCAAACTGCTGTGTGCTACGGTAGTTGAACCCATTTCCTCTGCATGACCTGTCATTGCCACAGTAATTAGATGAAACCCACTAGCATGTGTAGGAATTGATTGAGCCATATGTTTGTGTTGTTCCTACCTTGCTATGCCTGCTATGCTTAGAGTCGTGTCAGGTCTGGTTCATCTGGGTGATGGGCTAGAGTGAAATGATCATGTCGGTAATGAGAGTGATGTGGTGAACACGATTTGGTAAAGGTATCGATGAGAGGCCATGTAGGAGTACATGGTGGGTTGTTTCATTGAAGCCGACCTTAAGAACTGAGATCTGTATGCGTGATTTAAGATTCAGCTACTACCATGCATTGGGCCCTGAAATATGACCCCGCTCGACTTCTTATTCACCCTAGTCCTCTGTCCAGGAGTTGCACGTAGTTTCTGGTGTTTGTAGCTTACTGGAGGCCGTGGACAGCGCTGACCCGCGGGGTGGGCTGTGATGCGGTAGGTACGTGGCACGGTGTATCAAATACCCGTTAGGTATCTTGGGAACCCTGTACACATCGTTAGGGGCCGTATGGGAAACCTCGGCCGGACTCCCTGCGGATGGAACCTGGATAGGCGATAAACCTGGACTAGAGACTTAGGTGTTTAGGTAGGTCGTGGTCTACACCCACGCCGGCTTTCGCTTGAAGTCTGCCGAGCACATGTCGTGTGCAGACGCTAAGTGGTGGAAACATGTATGAAGAAGTACACCCCTGCAGGGTTAACATGATCTATTCGAATAGCCGCGCCCGCGGTAAAGTACTACTTGGTTGCTTATACAGTTCATAGACAAGTGAATGGATACTACTAAAAATCTCAAGATAAGCGTGAGTGCCGAGGATGGCCCTTCCGTAGGATGACGGAGGTGGATCCTCGGTGGTGTATTGAAGTGGTGAGTAGTGGACTCGTGTGCGCAAAACCATTTCAAGTTGGAGTCTTGTAGGATAGTTTAGCCAAGAGTCAAAGCTGGCTTGCTGCAATAACCCCACCAACCCTTCTTGATAATGTGCATGTATGTAGGATCTGACGTAAGTCTTGTTGGGTACCTTTGTACTCATGTTGCTATAATTTACATTTTACAGAAGGCGCTGCAACCCCTTCTGATGGGTTCTTCGTAGACGTTGACATCGACGAGTAGACTAAGGCCCAGGTGGTAATCCTGAGCTTGTGAAGGTCCACGTAGTATAGCTAGGCTTTCCAAGCCTCTTTAATTTTACTAGTTGTCTGTACTCAGACAAGTTACTTCCGCTGCTGGTTTGTATGACTGTATGACTTGAATGTGGGTTGTGTGACCCGTACTTGTATGTATGTTATGTATGGCTCTCTGAGCCTTTAGATAAAGTACTTGTGTCGTAGAGTCATGTTGTGATGCCTTGTTGTATTTGCACATATCGAGCATATTGTGTGTATGATTGAAATGCTTGGTATGTGTGGGATCTGACTATCTAGTTGTTTATCTTTAGTAGCCTCTCTTACCGGGAAATGTCTCCTAGTGTTTCCATTGAGCCATGGTAGCTTGCTACTGCTCCGGAACACTTAGGCTGGCCGGCATGTGTCCTTCTTCGTTCCTGTGTCTGTCCCTTCGGGGAAATGTCACGCATTGAGTACCGGAGCCCTGTTAGCCCGCTACAGCCCGGTTTACTGGAGTCCTGCTAGCCCAGTGCTACAGCCCGGACCCACTTGCTGATGACCGACACGTTCGATGCTGGGTCATGGATGCCTGTCCCTGTAAGTCTGTGCCACTTTGGGTTTACGACTAGTCATGTCAGCCCGGGCTCCTTATCATATGGATGCTAGCGACATCATCATATACGTGAGCCAAAAGGCGCAAACGGTCCCGGGCAAAGGTAAGGCGACGCCCGTGGGAATACCGTGCGTGAGGCCGCAAAGTGATATGAGGTGTTACAGGCTAGATCGATGTGACATTGAGTCGGGGTCCTGACATTTTTGATATATTATATGCCTATAGTTTATTTTTTTGTGGTTATTCGTATTTTTGCTGTTAGTAAAAAATGTTTAAAAAAACCTTTCTCTTCGGGCCGACTAAACTGGGCCGCACCCCGCCTAGCCGGCCCAGCGCACCGTCTCCCTCGCGTACCCGAGCGGGACTCCCGCCGGAGTCCGGCACCGACCTCGCCGCCTTTGCCCCTCGCCCACGCATCGCCTGCCCCCTCCCCTCCTTAAAAGGCGGTCCCGGTCCCCACCTCTCTCCTTGCCGTGCCGCGCCGCCCCACCCGCATCGCGCCACCGCCCCGCGCTGCAGATCGCCACTCACCGCCGGCGAGATCCGCCGCTCCGCCGCTGCAGCCGCCTCCTTGCTGCGCCGCCGCCTGCCAGTAAACCGGAGTAACCACCCCATCGCTGGTTTTGTCTTCGTGAACCGGTATAAACCGTAAACCCGTTCGATTTCTTTTCTTTAGCTCGGTTTATTTCTTTTGATCGGTTTTTCTTTTAGTTAGATCTAAATAGTGAATGTTCGCTAGATTAGGTCCTCACAGTGAAAGGATTCGTCTGTTAGCGTTCTGCAACGAACGTTCGGTATTTAAGTCTTTCTTTTTCTATTTTAATTCCACCAGGGACCTATCCATGAATTCTTTTCTTACAGATTAGTCCCTCTGCTTCAAACGATAACTACTTTTTACCCGTTTATCCAAATCCAACGAAACCAACGCCCACTTCTTCGTTATGATCCCCTCTATCCAGTAAAACAACTTGAACATATTTTTGAAAGTTTTAAAATTTGAATTCAAACAGTTTTGTATTTGAACTTTGTTTGATCATAACTTGAGTTTTATAACTCCGTTTGAGTTGATTCTTTTTGCAAATCGAAGCTCTTGACCTACACTTTCTGATAAGGCCAAATTCACATAATTTTGGTACTGTTAGAAATTATTTTATGTTGCAAGTGTTATTTGCTTGGTTTAGAAGTTTTCCGAATCGTCTTCTTCGATCTTTCTGATCTGTTGAGTGATTGCTTATGTGTGGTTCTATTGCTTGCGTACGATAGATTGACCGGAGTGTGACGAGTAGATCTATCAAGAGTTATGAGTGCGAATCATCTTCATCAACATTGCAGGCAAGTTCACACTTTGATCATATCTCTTTCATACCTAGTTTTTATGCATTAGTTTCACCCTCAAACATTGCATGGTTAGGACTTGATAACATGTGGGTATTGGGAAGTAGTTGATGAGGTAGGAACCTATTGCCCTGTTACTATCAAACCCCTGGGAGTTACTATTACGTTATGCTTATGCTGCTATGCTATGCTCGTAGACGTGGTTTGGGTGAGTGAAATCCATGACAGATGTGAGGTTGTTAATAATGGTTTACTTAAGGTGGCAACTTTAACACACATCTGGGTGGATTGAGGCACCTGGGTATTCCAACGATTGCTTGTTTTTCTTTATGGACCGCCACCCAGGCTCAAAGGGATCATGAGATTATTCATGCTAGAAACTTCCGTGTGCAGCCACAAGCTACTATGGGCTCTAACATAGTTGATTAAGTCATGCGAACTCTTACAGTGGTAGACTAGCAGATGTAGGGGAAAGTAGGTGTAACGGTCTACCCAATCGTAAGGTGCTAGCGCTTCTGAAAGACTATGTCTCAGTCATCCGTTTCTCAAACATCATGTAGTGCGAGAATCCCAACGGAGGAGATCGAGTCTTATGGGGAAAAGTGTGCAAACCTCTGCAGAGTGTACAAACTAATCATGGTTAGCCGTGTCCTCGGTTATGGACAATCTTGAGTCTCTGGTACTTGGATTATCATATTGATATCATCACGTTACTTAAATAATTTGTTGGATTATTGATGTTAATTTGGGATTGAGTTGGAGGAACCTTCTCAATATTTTCAACCAACTTTGTAGTTAAATAAAATATATTCCTTGCAGTAGGGAAAAATTGGCTTTTCGCAAAAACATTATAACCATAGAGCTTTTCCACGAGCCAAATATGCATGTAGTGATAGTTATTATTCATCATTATCCTATGGTGTGAATTTGCCAGTGCATTGAATGTACCGACCCTCTGTGGCTGCAACGTCTCATGTTGCAGGATTTTTTACGACGAGTAAGTGATACGTTAGGGTTACAATTTCTACACTCAACTTTGTCGTTGGTGTTGATGGGAATCCACAACCTTGTTATTACTTCCGCTATTGGATTGAGGTAATAGTATTTACATTATTTTATACATGTGATTTACCTCTGTTATAAATCCTCGAGTACCATGTGTGTCAGCATACCGATCACGGGATGACACTTAAGCACAGAGACTTGACCGTCTAAGGTCGGGTCGCTACAAATTCATCTATCTGATTTTTTCTCCCCGAAACCAAATATATAGAGTTGGAGTTGAGGTCGGAGGAGCTCCAAGGGGCCCACGAGGTAGGGGGCGCGCCCTAGGGGGGCAGGCGTGCCCCACCCTCGTGGACAGGTGGTGGGCCCCCTGGTCTTCATCTTTTGCAAGGATTTATTATTATTTCTGAATAGATGTTCCGTGAAGTTTCAGGTCATTCCGAGAACTTTTGTTTCTGCACATAAATAACACCATGGTAATTCTGCTGAAAACTGCGTCAGTCCGGGTTAGTTCCATTCAAATCATGCAAGTTAGAGTCCAAAACAAGGGCAAAAGTGTTTGGAAAAGTAGATACGACAGAGACGTATCACATATCACATCACAGCAAGCCCTTTAAAAACAAGTTAGATGTCCTGTACTTTGTTGTTGCAAGTTTTACGTGGCTGCTACGGGCTTCTAGCAAGAACCATTCTTACCTACGCATCAAAACCACAACAATTTTTCGTCAAGTGTGTTGTTTTAACCTTAAACAAGGACCAGGCGTAGCCAAACTCGACTCAACTAAAGTTGGAGAAATAGACACCCTCCAACCACCTGTGTGCGAAGCACGTCGGTAGAACCAGTCTCATGAACGCGGTCATGTAATGTCGGTCCGGGCTGCTTCATCCAACAATACCGCCAAATCAAAGTAAGACGTTGCTGGTAAGCAGTATGACTATTATTGCCCACAACTCATTGTGTTCTACTCATGCATATAACATGTAACGCCCTCGATGCGGCTATAGCTCCCACGTGTCGAGGCACGACTTAGAGGCATAACCGCATTGAAAGCAATGTTGCAAGTCAGGCAGTCATTACAACATCCCATGTAATATATAATAAAAGGGGAAGATAACATAGTTGGCTTACACTCGCCACGTCACATCAGAGTACATAAATAACATCCATCAAACAAGCACTCATGGCCCGACTACGGCGCCAAAATAGAAAAGAACCCAACATGCGACAAGGTCCTGAATCGACAACCCCAACTAGGCACCACTACTGATCATCCGGAAAAGACACATAGTAACGCTAAGAGTCCTCATCGAACTCCCACTGAAGCTCGTAATCGTCAACTGGAGCAGAAACACCTGGACCTGCACCTGGAGTTGTAATATCTGTGAGCCACAGGGACTCAGCAATCTCACACCCACGCGATCAAAACTATTTAAGCTCATGGGAATGGATAAGGCGAATATAGGTGGAGCTGCAGCAGGCGACTAGCATATATGGTGGCTAACTTATACGCAAAAGAGAGCGAGAAGAGAAGGCGAAGCACGATCGATAAAAGTATGATCAAGAAGTGATCCTGGACTACCTACGTCAAGCATAACTCCAACAACCGTGTTCACTTCCCGGGCCCCGCCGGAAAGAGACCATCACGGTTACACACGCGGTTGACGTATTTTAAACAAGGTCAACTTCGGGTTTTCTACAACCGGACGTTAACAAATTCCCATCTGCCCATAACCGCGGGCACGGCTTTCGAAAGTTCAATCCCTGCAGGGGAGTCCCAACTTAGCCCATGACAAGCTCTCACGGTCAACGAAGGAATAGACCTCCACCCGAGACATTCCGATCAGACTCGGTATCCCGGTACAACAAGACATTTCGACAGGGTAAAACTAAACCAGCAACACCGCCCGAATGTGCCGACAAATCCCGATAGGAGCTGCACATATCTCTTTCTCAGGGCACACTCAGATTGTCCTAGGTACGGGTAGGCCAGCCCAGAGTTGCCCCTGGTAGCCACCGGTAGCTGACAGGTGGACCAACACTCAGAGGAGCACTGGCCCGGGGGGGGTAAAATAATGATGACCCTTGAGTCTGCAGAACCCAAGGGAAAGAAAAGGCTAGGTGGCAAATGGTAAAACCAATGTTGGGCATTGCTGGAAGAGCTTTACTTAAGACGAACTGTCAAGGGGTTCCCATAATAGCCCAACCGTGTAAGGAACGCAAAATCCGGGAACATAACACCGATATGACGGAAACTAGGGCGGCAAGAGTGGAACAAAACACCAGGCATAAGGCCGAGCCTTCCACCCTTTACCAAGTATATAGATGCATTAATTAAGTAAGATATATTGTGATATCCCAACAAGTAAATAAAAGTTCCAACAAGGAACGGCTCCAATCTTCACCTGCAACTAACAACGCTATAAGAAGGGCTGAGCAAAGCGGTAACATAGCCAATCAACGGTTTGCTAGGACAATGGTGGGTTAGGGGATCAACATGGCAATTGGGAGGCTGACAAGCAAAAAGGTAGGCATCGTAGCAGTGGCAAAGCAAAAGAGCGAGCAAACTAGCATAGCAAAGATAGTAGTGATTTCGAGGGTATGATCATCTTGCCTGCACAGTTGTCAGAGTTGACTGGATCCTCACAAGCAAACTCAACGGGCTCCTCGGTAGCGAACTCGTCTCCCGGCTCTACCCAACAAGACAAACAAGCAACAAGTACACAATCAATCACGGGCAAGACCAAGCAATATGATGAAATGACGATATGCTATGCGGGATGCGATGCGGGATGCAAAATGCAAGATATGACAGGAAATGCATGAACCTGGCATCAACTTGGAAAACCAAGTGTGCCACTGGATAGAGGGGATGAAATCGCTTGAAAACGATATAAAGATCAAAGGAATCGGAGCTACGGTTTAGAAATGGCAAGCGTTTTAAGATATGACACCGGTCTGCGATTTGCAGCAAGTAGGCATCTAAATGCAACGAAATGAACATGCTACAGCCACCAAACATGAAAACAAAATACATGGCAGTGATGTACACAAGATGGTTGACAAAACACTAGCACTGAGCCATAGGCAAATTCATCCATTAAGAGGTTCAAACAAGCATGGCTAAAACGCAAATGCAAAACAGATTTCAGACTTAGTGAAATTAACACTAGTCTGAAATTTCAGATCACGATGCTCTCTTCGGAGCAGCAAAACAACATGATAGAAAACCTGAACATGACAAGTAAGAACATGGCATGGAGCTATTCAACAAGCTTAATAAAACACCCAAAGTGACCTGGGGCCAAAAGGGTTCACAAAATACTCTACCGAGCTCACGAACATCGCTCGAACACAATCAGTTTTCAGACTTAGTGAAAACTGAGACATGCTGAAATTTAACTCACGAAGGCATGTAAACGAGCTCGATGCACTCACTACGGTGCAAGTCATGGCAAGGAAATCATATAACCAGCAAGAAGGCACAAAGTGCTAGCTACACATGGCAAGAACGAAGGCATAGCATGCATGGAACACTAACGGTAGCATCGGCTAAATCGCAAACAAGTTGACGATCTGCCCAGATTAACAACGAAGCAAAAGTTGAGCTCGATTGAGTCAACCTAGAGCACTCCACAAATGCCAACAAAGACATGGATGGATAGAGCATAACATAAATATCAAAACTCCCTTACTGATCATCCTCAAAAGAGGCACGGATCATTAGGAAACAAGCTGGACATGTAGCATCATGAACTAAAATATCCCAGACTTAGTGAAAATCACTAAGTCCCTGAAATCTGCAATCTCAGGTACCTCTCTTCGCAAGCTTGCACAAGACAACACACACATCCTAAAAATGCATGGGTGACACCTCTGGAAAGAAGACAAAATGCTTCACAATTCATCCCAAAGGGGCACAGGCATATCATGCACGAATTAAACATGGCAAAAATGACAAAAGTGCATGATGAACTAACGGATCTGCAATTTAACTCGCGAAGCCTCCTTCTAACAGCATTTTGGGTATCAAGATGACCTCAAATGCAAATGATGCAATGGAACGAAATGATGTACATGTCGAGGCGAAGATTTTGATATATCATACGCCTAAAACGGATCTACGGTTGCGGAGATACGAGCAGTCAAACATCGCATAAAAAACTAGGGTTTCTGGACAAAAGTCAACGGGGGGGGGGGGTTGGATCTGAGATCTGGAACCTCACGGAAACCGAGGCGGCGCCGGAACACTGTAGCAACCGGAGGCGGAGCTCGCCGGAGACGCGGCCGCCGGTCGGGGAGGAGGCTGCCGGGCGGCGCCGGCGTGGAGGCGGGCGGCGCGGCGCCGGTGCTCCCGGGCGGCGAGGGGAACCGCGGGCGGCGGCGCGGAGGCGGCGGTGGTCGTGGTCGGCCGCGGGGAAGAGGCGAGCGGCGGCGGGGAGGCGGCACGCGGCGGCGCCGGTCACCGGCGTCGGGGAAGGAGGCGGCGCAGGCGACCGGGGTCGGGCGCGGGGGCGGCGGCGCGGAGACGGGCCGCGGGGGCTCCCCGTGGGCCTGGCGGGCCCGGCGGCGGCGATGTGGGCGCGGCCCACGTGGCGGCGCGGCGTTGGCTGAGGCGGGCGGCGGGGTGGAGCGGACGCTGTCCGGCGCGGGCCGGACACGTCCGTCGGCGGCGGAGGAAGGAGATCTTTTTTTTTAGGGTTTGAGACGTGGGGATCCGGGATTTGGAGGAGGGGTCTATAAATAGACATAAGTGGAGCTAGGAGAGTCCAAATGAGGTGCGGTTTTCGCCCACACGATCGTGATCGAACGCTCTAGGACATGGAACAGAGTTTGGTGGGTTTTGGGCCAAATTTGGGGGGTGTTGGGCTGCAACACAAACGAGGCCTTTTCGGTCCCTCGGTTAACCGTTGGAGTATCAAACGAAGTCCAAATGATACGAAACTTGACAGGCGGTCTACCGGTAGTAAACCAAGGCCGCTTGGCAAGTCTCGGTCCAATCCGGAAATGTTTAAACCCCACACAAGAAAGAAAGGTAGAAATGACCACCGGAGGAGAACGAAGCGCCGGAATGCAAAACGGACAACGGGGAAAATGATCGAATGCATGAGATGAACATGTATGCAAATGCAATGCCCGTGATGACATGGTATGAGATGCATGAAAACGAAAACAACACACGGAGACAAGGACCCGAACCCGAGAAATAAATATAACTTGACACCGGAAACGGCAAGAGTTGGAGTACAAATGGGAAAGTTACATCTGGGGCGTTACAACACTCCACCACTACGAAAAGATCTCGTCCCGAGATCTAGGACTGAAAGAACTCCGGGTACTCAGAACGGAGGTGATCCTCGCGTTCCCAGGTGGCTTCACGGTCGGAATGGTGAGACCACTTAACTTTGAGGAATTTGATTGACTTGTTGCGAGTCTTGCGTTCAGTCTCTTCAAGAATAGCAACTGGGTGC
This sequence comes from Triticum aestivum, assembly GCF_018294505.1. NCBI lineage: Eukaryota > Viridiplantae > Streptophyta > Magnoliopsida > Poales > Poaceae > Triticum > Triticum aestivum. The sequence continues at coordinate 510,190,705 of NC_057794.1, forward strand.
TCACGATAAGAGAGATCTTCTTGGAGCTCAATGTCCTCGAAGTTGACGGTGCGGTCAGGAGTCTTGAAGCACTTTCGAAGCTGAGAGACATGGAACACATCATGAACATTTGCAAAGTTTGAAGGAAGCTCGAGTTGATAGGCGAGGTCGCCTCTCTTGCTGACAATCTTGAAAGGTCCCACGTATCTAGGGGCAAGCTTCCCTTTGATACCGAAGCGACGAGTACCTTTCATGGGAGAGACGCGGAGGTAAACATGATCTCCGATCTCGAAAACCAGATCACGGTGCTTACTATCATAGTAGCTCTTCTGGCGGGATTGAGCTGCTTTGAGGTTATCACGAATGACTTTGCACATTTCTTCTGCTTCTGTGATTAAGTCATTACCCAGCAGCTGACGTTCACCGGTTTCAGACCAGTTGAGAGGGGTACGGCACTTCCTGCCATATAGAATTTCAAAAGGGGCCTTGCCCGAACTTGCTTGAAAGCTGTTGTTGTAAGAGAATTCAGCATAAGGAAGACAATCTTCCCACTTCATGCCGAAAGAAATCACACAAGCCCTGAGCATATCTTCAAGAATCTGATTGACACGCTCGACTTGACCGCTCGTTTGAGGATGGAAAGCTGTGCTGAAGCGGATGTTGGTGCCCATGGCCTTCTGAAAAGAATCCCAAAACTTGGAGGTAAAGATGCTGCCACGGTCTGAAGATATCACTTGAGGAATACCGTGCAGAGAGACAATGCGAGAGGTATAGAGTTCCGCCAATTGAGCTGCAGTGATCGACTCTTTGATAGGCAGAAAGTGAGCCACTTTGGTGAGCTTGTCGATGACAACAAATATAGCATCATTGCCACGCTTGGACTTTGGAAACCCAGTCACGAAGTCCATTTCAATGTGGTCAAACTTCCATTCTGGAATGGCAAGAGGTTGGAGGAGACCTGCTGGCCTTTGGTGTTCTGCCTTCACTCTTCTGCAGACATCACATTCGTTCACGAATTGAGCGATCTCGCGCTTCATTCGAGTCCACCAATAAGCTTGCTTGAGGTCCTGATACATCTTCGTACTACCAGGGTGGATGGAGAGGAGAGAGTTGTGAGCCTCGTTCATGATCACCTTACGAAGTTCACCTTTGGGCACAACAATTCGATCCTCGAAGAAGAGAGTGTCCTTGTCATCAAGTCGGTAGCACTTGTACTTGGACTGACTCTTTGCAATACCAATCTTCACCTTTTTCACCATAGCATCAAGAAGTTGGGCTTGGCGAATCTGGTCTTCTAAGGTAGGAGAGACTTGAAGGTTGGCGAGGAAACCTTGAGGAACAACTTGCAGATTAAGTTTGCGGAAAGCTTCACAAAGCTCGGGTTGATAAGGCTTGAGAATCAGACTGTTGCAATATGCTTTTCTGCTCAAAGCGTCAGCAATCACATTAGCCTTGCCTGGAGTATACTCGATACTCGGATTGTACTCTTGAATCATTTCGACCCATCGAGTCTGCCTGAGGTTGAGATTAGGCTGAGTGAAGATGTACTTGAGACTCTTGTGATCAGTGAAAATATCCACTTTCCTTCCCAATAGAAGATGTCTCCAAGTCAACAAAGCATGCACAACTGCCGCCAACTCGAGATCATGAGTGGGGTAGTTCTTCTCATTAGGTTTCAACTGGCGAGAGGTATAAGCAACAACTTTCTTCTCTTGCATCAGTACAGCACCGAGACCTTGGAGAGAGGCATCACAAAAGACCTCGTACGGCTTGGTTTCATCAGGCGGAGTCAGAACTGGAGCAGTGATCAATTTCTCTTTCAAAGTGTTGAAAGCCATATCACACTCCGGAGACCAAACGTACTTGACGTGCTTCTGAAGAAGATTTGAGAGAGGCTTGGCGATCTTAGAAAAGTTTTCAACGAATCTTCTGCAATAGCTTGCGAGACCGAGGAAACTGCGGAGTTGCTTCACGTTCTGAGGAGGTTCCCAATTCACAATTGCAGACACCTTCTCAGGATTCACGGAAATGCCCTTGGCAGAGATGATATGACCAAGATAAAGAACCTCATCGAGCCAAAATTCACACTTGGAGAACTTGGCGTAGAACTGATGTTCTCTGAGCTTGTCAAGAACCAAACGCAAGTGCTTGGCATGATCTTCCTTGTTCTTCGAGAAAACCAGAATGTCGTCGAGATAGACCAAAACGAATTCATTGGTGTAGGGGTTGAAGATGAAGTTCATCATGCGAGAGAACGTCGGAGGAGCGTTGGCGAGGCCAAAAGACATGACGGTGTATTCATATGAACCAAAGCTTGTTCTGAACGCCGTCTTGGGAATATCTTGCTCACGAATACGAATCTGATGATAACCCATACGGAGATCAAGCTTGGAGAATACTTGAGCACCCTTGAGTTGTTCGAACAGCTCATTGATGTTGGGAAGTGGGTATTTGTTCTTGATGGTCTTCTTGTTTACTGGACGGTAATCAACACAAAGTCGACTCGATCCATCCTTCTTCTTCACAAAAAGAACACCACAACCCCACGGAGAAGTACTAGGCCGAATGAGACCCAATCTTTCTTGCTCATCGAGTTGTTTCTTCAGCTCCTTCAACTCTTCAGGTCCGAGCTTGTAAGGACGTTTGCACACAGGTTCCGTGCCAGGCTCAAGTTCAATAACGAATTCAACTGGCCGGTGCGGAGGCATTCCTGGGAGCTCTTCTGGAAAGACGTCTTGATACTCACAAACAACCGGAATCTGCGAAATAGCATCCAATTCACCCTTCTCATTGAGAGAAAACAACCGGATGGTATTATCCCGAGCGGCAAAGACAATGACATCCTCAGACGAATGAGTCAGTTGAATCTGCCTGGCTGCACAATCAAGCTGAGCTCTATGCTTAGAGAGCCAGTCCATCCCGAGAATAAGATCGATATCCGAGTTGCCAAGAACCGTAGGAGAAGCCAAGAACTTGTAGTCACCCAGAGTGATAGAAACATCCGGAACGATGGAGTTAGCCTGCATGCGCTTACCGGGAGAGACAACTTCTAAAGGACTAGGTAAAACTTGTGAGACCAATTCATGCCTATTTGTAAACGGTCTCGAGATGAAGCAATGCGATGCACCAGTGTCAAAAAGAACTTTTGCAGGAATATCATTAACAGGAAGGTTACCCATGATCACATCTGACGAGTCCTCTGCCTGAGCTGCATTCATCAAGTTGACCTTGGCGGACTTGGGGTTATGCTTGACCACAGCTGTACTTGCCGATCTGACAGGAGGAGGAGGAGGAAGACGCCTCTGGTTGGTACACTTGTTGGCATAGTGACCCTTCTGTTGGCACTTGTTGCACGTGACCTCTGAAAGCGGACGGTGATACGGAGCACTCGATCTTGGCGCTTGAGACGAAGATTTGTTCTGAAAGCCTGGGTTGGGTGGGTGGGAGAAACCACTGCCACCTTTGCTCTTCTGCTGATACGGCTGACGGAACGGAGGAGGAGGAAGCCAATACTTCTGCTGCTTGACCACTTGAGTAGAGGAAGACGGAGTAACATCTCTGGCACGCTTCCTGGAAGCATCACACCTCATCTGAGCAGCCTCTTGCTTCAGTGCCATGTTGTAGAACTCATCGTATCTCAACGGCTCAAAGAGGACAAGAGCGAGCTGAATTTCCTCACGAAGACCACCCCTGAACTGATAGATCATGCTCTTCTCATCAGGAACATCCTGCTTGGCAAAACGGGCGAGCTTCTGGAACAACTTGTTGTAGTCATAGACAGACAAAGAGCCTTGCTTCAGATTGCGGAATTCCTGACGCTTACTCTCAACCACACTTTGAGGGATGTGATGAGCGCGGAAATCTTGACGGAAATCGTTCCAAGTGATAACACGTCCACCTCTGGAATCCTTGTACTGCTGGAACCACTCTGCAGCCTGATCTTTGAGCTGGAAAGAAGCGAACTTGACGAAATCTTCAGGCCTGACGTTGCTGCATTCAAAATGCTTGCCCAGATCCACTAGCCAATCGTCAGCATCTGTAGCCTCAACACAACCGCTGAACGTCTTTGGGCCATTAGCAAGGAACTGGTTCAGAGTAGCAAAGTGGTGCTGATTATGGCCTTGATTCCCTTGACTGCCTTGATTGCGCTCTTGGAGGATTTGCATGATCAACTGTGTGTTTGCATTAGTAGCGGCCATCACAGCTTGCCATGCTTCCGGAGGAGGCGGAGGTGGAGGCGGATTAGGATTCGGAGTCGTGCGCGTTGGAGGAGCCATCCTGAAGAGGTTGACCACCATTAGCACATGATAGACAACAATATAGAAGCTGAATCCAACGGAATGAAAATTGCAACATATAGTCTTCACATCCGAACAGAATGAACGAATGCATTTCTCTTGAAATGGTCACATATCCATAAATTGAGAAGCCACGAAGAATTAAGGTAGAGAAATAATCAACAAGGTACGGATCAAGAACGAATAATCGGTAAGAAATCCCAATCTCAAACCAATATCCGTGGAAGAAGAACTAGAGCTACTAGAATTCCCACCTATGAAATTCCCGAACCTTTCTGGTTATGCAATCAGGTGTTGGGGATACAGGGGAAGCACAATATCTCACCCAAACTAGCAAATCCTACATCCAGCTGTATCCATCCTTCAACACATAACCAGGAAAACTTCGGAAACCATCTACCTCAACCTTCGAAAAGCATCCGTTATACAAGTTATGGCGATACTCCCGAACTCCCGCCCCAGTACTGGGTGGCGTCGAGGTTATCTCACCAACGAACTGCATAAAAGAGATTTTCGATGTCGGCGAACATATCTCAAGTATACCAGAATTGCAACGATAAAATTGTGACGACAACACCTCGGAGCTCAACTCCCCGGGACACTGCCACAACCCCTAAAGACAGGAGGCACCAAGAACAATGTTCTCGTCACAAAACCATCGGAACAAAACCAAGATACTCGCGTGATCCTAAAAAAAATTTTAGTGAAATTTGAGAAGAGAAGAGTCAAAACTCTACGTCAGGATGCCTTACCAGAGCGATGAGGAGACTGGGAAGTAAAAAGAATTCCTAAGCTCTCCGATATATAATTCCTAAGGACTCAAAACATTTTTCTAGACACAACTCGGCTGCTAAAAACGATCAAGCAATGGGGCTCCTAAGGTCGGGGATGGCTCTGATTACCAACTTGTAACGCCCTCGATGCGGCTATAGCTCCCACGTGTCGAGGCACGACTTAGAGGCATAACCGCATTGAAAGCAATGTCGCAAGTCAGGCAGTCATTACAACATCCCATGTAATATATAATAAAAGGGGGAGATAACATAGTTGGCTTACACTCGCCACGTCACATCAGAGTGCATAAATAACATCCATCAAACAAACACTCATGGCCCGACTACGGCGCCAAAATAGAAAAGAACCCAACATGCGACAAGGTCCTGAATCGACAACCCCAACTAGGCACCACTACTGATCATCCGGAAAAGACACATAGTAACGCTGAGAGTCCTCATCGAACTCCCACTTGAGCTCGTAATCGTCAACTGGAGCAGAAACACCTGGACCTGCATCTGGAGTTGTAGTATCTGTGAGCCACAGGGACTCAGCAATCTCACACCCACGCGATCAAAACTATTTAAGCTCATAGGAATGGATAAGGCGAATATAGGTGGAGCTGCAGCAGGCGACTAGCATATATGGTGGCTAACTTATACGCAAAAGAGAGCGAGAAGAGAAGGCGAAGCACGATCGATAAAAGTATGATCAAGAAGTGATCCTGGACTACCTACGTCAAGCATAACTCCAACAACCGTGTTCACTTCCCGGGCCCCGCCGGAAAGAGACCCTCACGGTTACACACGCGGTTGACGTATTTTAAACAAGGTCAACTTCGGGTTTTCTACAACCGGACGTTAACAAATTCCCATCTGCCCATAACCGCGGGCACGGCTTTCGAAAGTTCAATCCCTGCAGGGGAGTCCCAACTTAGCCCATGACAAGCTCTCACGGTCAACGAAGGAATAGACCTCCACCCGAGACATTCCGATCAGACTCGGTATCCCGGTACAACAAGACATTTCGACAGGGTAAAACTAAACCAGCAACACCGCCCGAATGTGCCGACAAATCCCGATAGGAGCTGCACATATCTCTTTCTCAGGGCACACTCAGATTGTCCTAGGTACGGGTAGGCCAGCCCAGAGTTGCCCCTGGTAGCCACCGGTAGCTGACAGGTGGACCAACACTCAGAGGAGCACTGGCCCGGGGGGGGTAAAATAATGATGACCCTTGAGTCTGCAGAACCCAAGGGAAAGAAAAGGCTAGGTGGCAAATGGTAAAACCAATGTTGGGCATTGCTGGAAGAGCTTTACTTAAGACGAACTGTCAAGGGGTTCCCATAATAGCCCAACCGTGTAAGGAACGCAAAATCCGGGAACATAACACCGATATGACGGAAACTAGGGCGGCAAGAGTGGAACAAAACACCAGGCATAAGGCCGAGCCTTCCACCCTTTACCAAGTATATAGATGCATTAATTAAGTAAGATATATTGTGATATCCCAACAAGTAAATAAAAGTTCCAACAAGGAACGGCTCCAATCTTCACCTGCAACTAACAACGCTATAAGAAGGGCTGAGCAAAGCGGTAACATAGCCAATCAACGGTTTGCTAGGACAATGGTGGGTTAGGGGATCAACATGGCAATTGGGAGGCTGACAAGCAAAAGGTAGGCATCGTAGCAGTGGCAAAGCAAAAGAGCGAGCAAACTAGCATAGCAAAGATAGTAGTGATTTCGAGGGTATGATCATCTTGCCTGCACAGTTGTCAGAGTTGACTGGATCCTCACAAGCAAACTCAACGGGCTCCTCGGTAGCGAACTCGTCTCCCGGCTCTACCCAACAAGACAAACAAGCAACAAGGATACAATCAACCACGGGCAAGACCAAGCAATATGATGAAATGACGATATGCTATGCGGGATGCGATGCGGGATGCAAAATGCAAGATATGACAGGAAATGCATGAACCTGGCATCAACTTGGAAAACCAAGTGTGCCACTGGATAGAGGGGATGAAATCGCTTGAAAACGATATAAAGATCAAAGGAATCGGAGCTACGGTTTAGAAATGGCAAGCGTTTTAAGATATGACACCGGTCTGCGATTTGCAGCAAGTAGGCATCTAAATGCAACGAAATGAACATGCTACAGCCACCAAACATGAAAACAAAATACATGGCAGTGATGTACACAAGATGGTTGACAAAACACTAGCACTGAGCCATAGGCAAATTCATCCATTAAGAGGTTCAAACAAGCATGGCTAAAACGCAAATGCAAAACAGATTTCAGACTTAGTGAAATTAACACTAGTCTGAAATTTCAGATCACGATGCTCTCTTCGGAGCAGCAAAACAACATGATAGAAAACCTGAACATGACAAGTAAGAACATGGCATGGAGCTATTCAACAAGCTTAATAAAACACCCAAAGTGACCTGGGGCCAAAAGGGTTCACAAAATACTCTACCGAGCTCACGAACATCGCTCGAACACAATCAGTTTTCAGACTTAGTGAAAACTGAGACATGCTGAAATTTAACTCACGAAGGCATGTAAACGAGCTCGATGCACTCACTACGGTGCAAGTCATGGCAAGGAAATCATATAACCAGCAAGAAGGCACAAAGTGCTAGCTACACATGGCAAGAACGAAGGCATAGCATGCATGGAACACTAACGGTAGCATCGGCGAAATCGCAAACAAGTTGACGATCTGCCCAGATTAACAACGAAGCAAAAGTTGAGCTCGATTGAGTCAACCTAGAGCACTCCACAAATGCCAACAAAGACATGGATGGATAGAGCATAACATAAATATCAAAACTCCCTTACTGATCATCCTCAAAAGAGGCACGGATCACTAGGAAACAAGCTGGACATATAGCATCATGAACTAAAATATCCCAGACTTAGTGAAAATCACTAAGTCCCTGAAATCTGCAATCTCAGGTACCTCTCTTCGCAAGCTTGCACAAGACAACACACACATCCTAAAAATGCATGGGTGGCACCTCTGGAAAGAAGACAAAATGCTTCACAATTCATCCCAAAGGGGCACAGGCATATCATGCACGAATTAAACATGCAAAAATGACAAAAGTGCATGATGAACTAACGGATCTGCAATTTAACTCACGAAGCCTCCTTCTAACAGCATTTTGGGTATCAAGATGACCTCAAATGCAAATGATGCAATGGAATGAAATGATGTACATGTCGAGCGAAGATTTTGATATATCATACGCCTAAAACGGATCTACGGTTGCGGAGATACGAGCAGTCAAACATCGCATAAAAACTAGGGTTTCTGGACAAAAGTCAACGGGGGGGGGGGTTGGATCTGAGATCTGGAACCTCACGGAAACCGAGGCGGCGCCGGAACACTGTAGCAACGGGGCGTCGCCGGAGCTCGTCGCGGCTCGCCGGAGGAAGAGGGACGGCGGCGTCGGGCGCCGGGGCGACGAGGGGCGGAGGCGGCGGCGGACAGCGGGGGCGGCGGCGTCTCGCGGGCCGGGGAGGGCCCCGCGTGGGCCCGCGGGCTTCGGCGGCGCGGCGAAGTGGTCCGGCCACGTGGCGCGACCGGCTGGCTGAGGCGGGCGGCGGGCGGACGTTGTCCGGCCGGGGGCGGACACGTCCGTCGGCGCGGATCTGGCGGGGATGTTTTTTTTTAGGGTTTCGGGGAGAGGGAGAGATCCGAAAACGGAGGGGTGTATATATAGGCATAGAGGGAGCTAGGAGAGTCCAAATGAGGTGCGGTTTTCGCCCACACGATCGTGATCGAACGCTCTAGGACATGGAGCAGAGTTTGGTGGGTTTTGGGCCAAATTTGGGGGGTGTTGGGCTGCAACACAAACGAGGCCTTTTCGGTCCCTCGGTTAACCGTTGGAGTATCAAACGAAGTCCAAATGACCCGAAACTTGACAGGCGGTCTACCGGTAGTAAACCAAGGCCGCTTGGCAAGACTCGGTCCAATCCGGAAATGTTTAAACCCCACACAAGAAAGAAAGGTAGAAATGACCACCGGAGGAGAACGAAGCGCCGGAATGCAAAACGGACAACGGGGAAAATGATCGAATGCATGAGATGAACATGTATGCAAATGCAATGCCCGTGATGACATGGTATGAGATGCATGAAAACGAAAACAACACACGGAGACAAGGACCCGAACCCGAGAAATAAATATAACTTGACACCGGAAACGGCAAGAGTTGGATACAAATATGGAAAGTTACATCTGGGGCGTTACATAACATCTAGGTATAGACCTGGCTCGGATGCCACTGTTGGGGAACGCAGTATTTCAAAATTTTACCTACGATCATGCAAGATCTATCTAGGAGATGCATAGCAACGAGAGGGGAGAGTGTGTCCATGTACCCTCGTAGACCGAAAGCGGAAGCGTTTAGTAACGCGGTTGATGTAGTTGAACGTCTTCACGATCCAACCGATCCAAGTACCGAATGCACGACACCTCCACGATCAGCACACATTCAGCTCGGTGACGTCCCTCATACTCTTGATCTAGCTGAGGCCGAGGGTGAGTTCCGTCAACACGCCAGCGTGGTGACAGTGATGATGAAGTTACCGACGCAGGGCTTCACCTAAGCACTACAACAATATGTCCGAGGTGTGTAACTATGGAGGGGGCACCGCACACGGCTAAAAGATTAACTTGTGTGTCTTTGGGGTGCCCCCTGCCTCCGTATATAAAGGGGGAGAGGGAGAGGTGGCTTCACACTACGGGCCAACTCATTTGGCCATCTGGAGCAGATCGATAGCTATGCCCCTGGCCATCAGGTCAAATTTGGGAGCTTGAACTACGTCACGGACATCCATGGAGATTTGATCTTCGCTGGATTCGAGACCGCGACGATCGCTCTTGGTCACCTTGATGAGCATGACCTAAATCTGTCATCGGGCCACATTCAGGAGATAGCTCACGTAACTGCTCTGGCCTTAGATCTGGAGCTTACGGCGACATCTAAGGACTGGAGGTTCAACCCCACCACGGAGGCCACAGATTCCCCAGCGTTGGAGCCGCACATGGACTTAAACTTACACAATATTTGTGTCACCGGAACCCCGGACTCGTCTCTGGGTGTAAGTTTTGAACCATGTGAGTCCACGGATGCCGAACTTGATCATTTATCGATCTTCGAGTTCAGCGCCGCAGACATCTTCCAGCACTCACCCTTGGGTGATGTGCTAAGCTCATTAAAAAACCTATCCTTGGTAGGGGACTCATAGCCGAACTATGTACGGTTTGAACTAGGGGCTGATGATGGAGAATCTTGCTTCCCACCTGCCACCCACTTCATAGCCACAACCGAGGATTTAACCGACACGCTCGATTACGACTCCGAAGACATCGGCGATATTGACGACGATGCTGATGAGGAGCAAAATCAAAGTCCGCCATTCACTGGACGCTGGACGGCCACCTCTTCGTACGATGCGTACATGGTGGACACATCCAAAACAACCAACAACGATGACAAAGAAAATCCAGTTGAGAATAAACCTCTCGAGACACAGCAAAAACACCAGCGTCCTCGGCACCGCTCTAAGTCACATCGTTCAAAGGATAGTAACACTGGCACCGGGGAAAAATAGTACTCTGGACGAACCCGAAGATAATAAAGACCCTGTTGAGGTAACCTCCGAACAGGAGGAACGAGAAAATGGGCAAGTTAGCCCTGATGAACAGGCCATACATGACGATTTGGAGGACGATAATTATCTTCCGCTCTCCGAAGATGAGGTAAGCCTCGACGACGAGGATTTCATCGTGCCCGAGGAACCTCTCGAGCAGGAGCGCTTCAAGCGCAGGCTAATAGCCACTGCAAGGAGCCTAAAAAAGAAACAACAACAGCTTCAAGCGGACCAAGATTTGCTCAACGACAGATGGACTAATGTCTTGGCAACCAAAGAATACGGCCTCAAGCTCCGAGCTAGGAGTTACCCGAAGCGCAAACTACTACCCCAGTTTGATGAGTAGGCGCTAGAGCTCATACCTCACTCGCGCAACGCGGCCAACCGACTACAGCGCGGTCGGGACAATGCGACAGGTCGACCACAACTTGGCCAGGATAAAGCGGCAATTCAAGACGAACAGCAACCCGCCCCACCGCCACGTAAAAACAGAAACAACAGCTCGGGGTGATACACACGACCTTCGGCAGGACCTGGACAGTAAAAGCAGGATACACCAGATCGATCTACAGATCGCAAGGACGTACCGCGACACGCGACGATGGCTATCTATTCGGATGCAAGAAACCTAGCCACGCCCGGGCCGAAAACTACAGGCGGACTCCATCGGAGCTACGTCGTGATGCGGCCCAATATAGAGGCGTCGCACACCCTCTTTGCTTCACTGATGGAGTAATGGGTCACGAGTTCCCAGAAGGGTTTAAACCCGTAAATATTGAATCATACAACGGGACAACAGATCTCACGGCATGGATTGAGGATTTCCTTCTACATATCCACATGGCCCGCGGAGACGACCTTCATGCCATCAAATACCTCCCGTTAAAACTCAAAGTACCAGCTCGGCACTGGTTAAGCAGTCTGCCTGAAAACTCAAGTGGCAGCTGGGAGGAGTTGGAAGATGCCTTCCGCGATAACTTTCAAGGTACATATGTCCGGCCACCGGATGCCGATGACCTAAGTCACATTGTCCAGCAGCCCGGAGAGTCCGCCAGAAAGCTCTGGACTAGGTTTCTAGTTAAAAAGAACCAAATTGTTGACTGTCCGGACGCGGAAGCCCTCGCGGCCTTCAAACACAGCGTCTAGGACGAGTGGCTTGCCCGCCACCTCGATCAGGAAAAACCAAAGTCTATGTTAGCCCTTACCTCTCTGATGACCCGCTTTTGCGTGGGAGAAGACAGCTGGCTCGCCCGTAGAAGCAATAGCGCCAGCGATCCGGGCACCTCCGAAGTGCGGGACGGTAATGGAAAACCACGACGCAATAAAAACAAATGTCGCAATAATAATGAGGGCACATAGGACACAACGGTCAACGCTGGATTCAGCGGCCCCAAACCCGGCCAACGGAAAAAGCCATTTACGACAAACAAAGACGGACCATCCAATTTAGATAAAATATTGGATAGGCCCTGCCAGATCCATGGCCACCCCAATAAACCAGCTAATCACATCAACAGAAGCTGTTGGGTCTTCAAACAGGCCGGCAAGTTAAATGCCGAACACAAGGGGAAGAGGCCGCCCGGTGATAGCGACGACGAACAGGCTCACCAACTGAACAACGGGGGTCAGAGCAGTTTCCCCCGACGCAAAAACAGTAAACATGGTATACGTGACACACACACACCTAGAGGTGAGCGCACGGAACACTCTCTCTGCATAGGAGATCATACTACAGCTACCTCAGCCGAACTACGCAGCGGCCTTATCACGCCGCATACCATGACGGCCATCATACCGCTGGTCTCCATTCAACATGACCGATCAATGTCCATATTGGACTAGCAATTCGGCTTCCGCCGTTCGCCTAATATGCCTTCGAAGTGGGTACCGTGCATACATAATTATGCACTTGAAATACCCTGGGCATCGGTGGAAGCACAATGAGGGTGGGCCTGCAAACCCCACTACTTTTCTAACTGCCCTTTTCCTTTTTATTATTCCCTCTACAGGTAGCTCAAGGGCCGGTCACCCCGAGGACTCTACCAGAGTTCGGGTTCATACAATCACCCAAGGGTTATTCCTATCAAGGAATCCCTTAATCGAGGACACGCGGCGCAGACGTGCGACAGGAGGTCCAAAATAACTTTTTGTAGACTGCGCTCTCTATTCCGAGCCTGTAAAGTGCCTTTTTCCTCAGCCTTCGACCCCTGGCATGTCAAATAGCCAGAGTCGCGGCTTTGTTATCTATATAATAATTGGCATATCACCCAGCTCCCAGTAAAAGTAACGAGTGTCCAATATTGACTTTTTCCTAATCGACCCGAATTTTTGCTCCTGTAGTTCTTTTACACACACACCTCGGCATAACCCGCCAGGGGCTCGGTATGGGAACAAATGAGTTGCCGGCAAGTCCGAACAGCTTTATAGCGTACTTCAGCATCGCGAGTTTGGCCTTATATGCATCAGCTCCGAATCATGTCTTGGGTCAATAGTTGGGTTGCCCGGCTCCTGTGCTTGCTACCCTATGATACGTCTCCAACGTATCTATAATTTTTGATTGCTCCATGCTATATTATCTACTGTTTTGGACATTATTGGGCTTTATTATGCACTTTTATATTATTTTTGGAACTAACCTATTAACCGGAGGCCCAGCCCAGAATTGCTGTTTTTTGCCTGTTTTAGGGTTTAGAAGAAAAGGAATACCAAACGGAGTCCAAACGGAATGAAACCTTCGGGAACGTGATTTTCTCATCTAATAAGACCCAGGAGACTTGGACCCTACGTCAAGGCACGAAACAGGAGGCCACGAGGTAGGGGGCGCGCCTGACATACTCCTTCCTCCTATATATATTCACGTACCCCCAAACGATCAGATACGGAGCCAAAACCCTAATTCCACCACCGTAACTTTCTGTATCCATGAGATCCCATCTTGGGGCCTGTTCTGGAGCTCCGCCGGAGGGGGCATCGATCACGGAGGGCTTCTACATCAACACCATAGCCTCTCCGATGAAGTGTGAGTAGTTTACCTCAGACCTACAGGTCCATAGTTAGTAGCTAGATGGCTTCTTCTCTCTTTTTGGATCTCAATACAATGTTCTCCCCCTCTCTTGTGGAGAACCATTTGATGTAATCTTCTTTTTGCGGTGTGTTTGTTGAGATCGATGAATTGTGGGTTTATGATCAAGTCTATCTATGAATAATATTTGAATCTTCTCTGAATTCTTTTATGTATGATTGGTTATCTTTGCAAGTCTCTTCGAAATATCAGTTTGGTTTGGCCTACTAGATTGATCTTTCTTGCAATGGGAGAAGTGCTTAGCTTTGGGTTCAATCTTGTGGTGTCCTTTCCCGGTGATAGTAAGGGCAGCAAGGCACGTATTGTATTGTTGCCATCGAGGATAACAAGATGGGGTTTTCTTCATATTGCATGAGTCTAGCTATCCCTCTACATCATGTCATCTTGCTTAAGGCGTTACTCTGTTCTTAACTTAATACTCTAGATGCATGCTGGATAGCGGTCGATGAGTGGAGTAATAGTAGTAGATGCAGGCAGGAGTCGGTCTACTTGTCTCAGACATGATGCCTATATACATGATCATGCCTAGATATTCTCATAACTATGCTCAATTCTGTCAATTGCTCAACAGTAATTTGTTCACCCACCGAAGAATACTTATGCTCTCGAGAGAAGCCACTTGTGAAACCTATGGCCCCCGGGTCTATCTTTATCATATTGTCCTCCTACTACTTTGCTATTTACTTTGCCTTTATTTTACTTTGCATCTTTATCATAAAAATACCAAAAATATTATCTTTATCATATCTATCAGATCTCACTCTCGTAAGTGGCCCTATAGGGATTGACAACCCCTATTTGCGTTGGTTGCGAGGATTTATTTGTTTTGTGCGGGTACGAGGGACTCGCGCGTATACGTAGCCTCCTACTGGATTGATACCTTGGTTCTCAAAAACTGAGGGAAATACTTACGCTACTTTGCTGCATCATCCCTTCCTCTTTGGGGAAAACCAACGCAGTGCTCAAGAGGCAGCACCCTACGTTCCACTCTATCGGCTAGGGTAGTAAAGGGAGAACTACTGTGATTGTGCTTATAGTTCATCTGGTCAAGCACCTCAGTAGAGAAAGCCAAAAACTGGCTGTCATGATGCAGCGAGAGCTGGTCAACCACTCGACGACTTATCGGAATCTTTAGCGATTCTCTCCGTGTCATACGAAGGATCTTTTTCAGATCATTTTTTGCAACGCATCTTATTAAAAATAGGCCGCGTATGTCCAGGGGCTATATCGTAGACCCACCATAAAACTCCTATGGCTAAGCGAAAGTGTTAACACCCTATAGTCTGATTGCCTGGTTCGCCGCATTGTCACCTCCTTCATGGACCAAGATGTTGGGTCAAGAGTGATCAAATGCTTTTCCGAACACCCCCGTACTTCCTACAAGGGGGCTAAAGCCGACGACTGGAAAACTTTCAGATTATATAAAAATGACCGCACAGAAGGAACAAAAGCTTTCAAGCAAAACTTAAAAATAGATTAAATATAAAATTGTCTTTTACAATTCCCATACACCTCACTCGAATATTATGTCTTCTGAGCATTGGCCCTCTATCAAGCGGGCAGCCTCTAAGATGTCCTCAAAATAATGCTCCGGTGCGTGATGGTCCTTGCCCTTGGGTTGACTCTTCGCTGCAACATCGATGGCCTTCATCTTCCCCCAGTATGTCTTCATACGGGCAAAGGCCATTCGTGCACCCTCAATGCATGCCGACCGCTTAACATCGTCGATACGTGGCGCCGCATCAACAAGCCACCACACCAAGCCGAAGTAGCTATTCGGAATAGGCCCAGTCGTCCACAGCCGGATTATGACGTTCTTCATGGCAGCGCCGGATATCCTATGAAGCTCGGCCCATTGGGGCATCTGTTCATTCGGCAGCAGAGGGTGTTTTGATGCACTAAACTGCGACCAGAAAAGCTTCTCCATTGCATATCCCTCTTGCGCCTGGTAAAACTGCACCGCATCAGAAGAACTCTTTGGCAGGTCCAAAAACGCGTCTGGAGAGCTCCACACTTGGTTAAGCTGAGCATAATTCGTATCGTCGAACTTAGTCTGTAATAAAAAGGGCTTACCAGCCGCAATCTCCCCAGCTTGCCGGATCTCCTCACGGGCCGCTCTAGATTCTGACCGCGCTTCTTACGCCTCCCGCAAGGCCTTGTCAAGATCGGCCGTTTTGGCTTTATTCGCCTTCTCAAAGAATTCACAGCAGCTAGTAGCATTCTTTAGTTCGAGCGCCATCGTGGATATTTTCTCCATGTCTTGGTGCCGAGCAGCTCGTTCGGCCTTTAACTCGGGTGATGCCTTTTCGGCAGCCCCATTACTAAACCGGGCCTGCTCCTTGGCTTGGGCCAGCTCCGCCCGAAGAATCTCAACGGCGGCGGCACCATCTGCAGCCATATATATCCCAGTATGCAATTTTCAGCGTCATGCTTATATTACAGACACGTATGTATAAGGACTGCTCCGAATACATACCTTGTGACTCGTCAAGACGCCTATTGATTAACGCAATGTCATCCCCTGCCACATCAAGCTTCCGCTGCAGCTCGACAATATCCGTAGTCCGGGCAGTCATCAGGGGAGAAACAACCTGTGTTCCAATTAATCAGGTCAGTCCCTGGGCATTTCTTTTGATCCTCTGATTACCTCCCTCGGGAAGCCAATCAGAGTCTCAGGGGCTACTATCTATACATAGGTGCATTTCGTGAATAAAACACAATTGAACATATTACAGTACAAACCTCGAAACCTCTTAGTAGGCCCACAAATGCCTCATTCAATCCGCGCTTCACGGACAGGACCTTTTCAACCACCGTGCCCATCAAGGTACGATGTTCCTCTGAGACGGACGCCTGCTGCAGCATGTTAGTCAGTATATCCGGCGCCTCTGGATCTCCGGAGGCTGCTGTAGGAGTACGGCCACCCTTTGGAGGGATCCATTTATTCATATCCAGCTATAGACCAGATTGTTCGGGGCCTACATTACTGGTCCTCGGACCCTGGGCCACCGAAGTATCACCTTCGGGTAATATCTTCATCGTCCCTCGCACCACCTGTTGGTCGGGGGAGACCCTCCGCGACGACACCTCGAAGTCGTACGCCCTATGGGGTGGAGAGGCCGGTGGAGGCGTCTCGCTTTCCATCATCTTTGGGAGAAGGTCCCTAGAGGAAGAGGATTGTTGAAGAAGACTGCGTGCCGAACTACAAAAAATATATATTCTAGGCATCACAATAAAGAGAACGAGACATGTCTAAAACATCCTTGTTTACTTACGATTTGGCCTGAGGCTTGTCCTCATCATGAGACTGCGCGTCGACGTCCTCCAAGCCTGAGCCGCCCGACAGAGGCATCTTGCCTTTCTTAGGAGCCTTTTCCTCCCAATCTCCGAAGGCGGCCTTTTTTCCATGGGGGGAAGAGGCGTTGACCTCCCCCTCATTTTTGTCTTCGGACGATGGGATCTTGATTCCTCCGGACACAATGTCGGATGCACCTTCGGGATGGAGGCCATCTTTGGTCCTCTCCGCCTTGCCCCCCTTCGCAGGCATCTGGTATGGTACCAGGGCCAGCATCCTTGATAAAAACAGGATTCACTGGGCCTTCGGGCAAGGGGGCCAAACACATGATTAGTTCCGCTTTCTTTATCCAGCCTTGGAAGAAGATAGTTTGCTCAGTACCATATTACGGTATGCGTAACTACAAAGTGTTCGGAAGACAAGTGCTTACTCGGGTATCCAGACGGTGGTAGTCAAGGCTAGCGTCCTCAGTAGTGTCCGGCCAATGTTTTCGCTTCCCGAAAAACAACTTCGACATCCCTTCGTGCGTAGTGCCGAAGAAGTGTTGGAGGGTTCGTGGTCCTTCTGGATTAAGCTCCCACATGCGGCGAGACCTGCGCTGGCATGGAAGGATTTGGCGAACTGGCATCACTTGAATCATGTTGACAAGATCGATGTCTCTCTCAAGGAGGGTTCGGATGCGGCTCTATAGAGTTTGCACTTCATCAACTAATCCCCAGTGCAGCCCCTTGTTAATCCATGATGCAAGCTGTGGCGGAGGGCCGGAACAGAACGCAGGTATAGCTGCCCACTTGGTGCTACGGGGTTCCGTGACATAAAACCACTCTCGCTGCCATTGGTTGGAGGTTTCGGTGAAAGAGCCTTTTGGCTAGAAGGTGTTGGTAAGCTTGCTCACTATAGCACCACCACACTCTGCCTGTTCCCCGTCGACCACCTTCGGCTTCACATTGAAAGTCTTGAGCCATAAGCCAAAGTGTGGGGGGATTCGGAGGAAGGCCTCGCATGTAATAATAAACGCCGAGACGTGGAGGAAAGAGTCTGAAGATATATCATGAAAATTTAGTCCGTAATAAAACATTAGCCCCTGGACGAAGGGGTGAAGAGCAAACCCTAGCCCTCAGAGGAAGTGGGAGATGAATACGACCTTCTCGCCAGATCTGGGGGTTGGAATAACCTGTCCTTGAGCCGGAAGCCTATGGTGGATATCCGCGGTCAAGTATCCGACCGCCCTAAGCTTCACAATATCCTCCTCTGTAATGGAGGAAGCCACCCACCGGCCTTGAGGGCTGGGTCCTAACATGATGGGGAGGCTTGAAGCAATGAAGTCGGACCTTGGGCGCTAGAACTCGAGGTTGGGAAGGCCGAGGAGAGGTTTGGCATTAAAAACACAGCCCTTGGTTCCTTTATAAAGGCAGTGGGTATTGAACGCCTCCTCCTAAGCCTAAGAACCTGCATATTCCTAAGGAATCTTTCCCACAGGACGGTTGGGTTACCCACGCTCGTATTGATGAGAATTCCGCGATAAGGGGGCACGATCTCTGCTTCGACAGGACATGCCAACAAAAACCACGCCCCGAAAGTGGAACGGCGGGACGGGAACCGGTTTGAAATAATAACCGGGCAAGCGTGACGTCACGTTACTAAAGTGGTCAACAGATTGGATTCGTGAAATATTATACTCTCTACGGCTGTGTGTTGCAGATCCGGACACGTTTGTATTGTCCGAAGACTATCTTGGAGTTCGGAAGGAGGAACCCGCCTTGCAATGACGAAGACAGATCTACGCGCCGGATACCTTGTCATTGAAGCCAGGTTCAGGGGCTACTGAGGGAGTCCTAGACTAAGGGGTCCTCGGGCGTCCGGCCTGTTAGCCATGGGTCGGACTGATGGGCCGTGAAGAACACGAAGACCGAAGACTACACCCGTGTTCGTATGGGACTCTCCTTGGCATGGAAGGCAAGCTTGGCGACCAAATATGTAGATTCCTTTCTTGTAACCGACCTTGTGTAACCCTAGATCGTCCCGGTGTCTATATAAACCAGACGACTTAGTCCGAAGGAGAGGGATAGAGATTCATCATCATAGCCATACAAGCTAGACCTCTAGGGTTTAGCCATTACGATCTCGTGGTAGATCAACTCTTGTAATACTCATATTCATCAAGATCAATCAAGCAGGACGTAGGGTATTACCTCCATAGAGAGGGCCTGAACCTGGGTAAATATCGTGTCCCCTGTCTCCTGTTACCATCGACCATAGACGCACAGTTCGGGACCCCCTACCCGAGATCCGCCGGTTTTGACACCGACATCGGCCCCCTTCTCCTAGTCCTAATCGGCCTCCTGCCCAAGGGGGGGCGCACCAGCCCCTTGTGAGCTGGTGTGCTTCCCTCTTATGGCCCATAACTTCTCCCCGGGGGGGGGGGGTTCCGGTAACCTCCCGGTACTCTGGAAAAATGTCCGAACCACTCGGAATCATTCCGATGTCCAAATGCAACCTTCCAATATATGAATCTTCACCTCTCGACCATTTCGAGACTCCTTATCATGTCTGTGATCTCATCCGGGACTCCAAACAAGCTTCGGTCATCAAATCACATAACTCATAATATAAATCGTCATCGAATGTTAAGCATGCGAACCCTACATGTTCGAGAACTATGTAGACATGATCGAGACACATCTCCGGTCAATAACCAATAGCGGAACCTGGAGGCTCATATTGGCTCCTACATATTCTACGAAGATCTTTATCGGTCAAACGGCATGACAACATACGTTGTTCCCTTTGTCATCGGTATGTTACTTGCCCGAGATTCGATCGTCGGTGTCATCATACCTAGTTCAATCTCATTACCGGCAAGTCTCTTTACTCGTTCCATAATGCATCATCCCGTGACTAACTCATTCATCACATTGCTTGGAAGGCTTATAGTGATGTGCATTACAGAGAGGGCCCAGAGATACCTCTCCGATACACGGAGTGACAAATCCTAATCTCGATCTATGCCAACTTAACAAACACCTTCGGATACACCTGTAGATCATCTTTATAATCACCAGTTACGTTGTGACGTTTGATAGCACACAAGGTGTTCCTCCGGTATTCGGGAGTTGCATAATATCATAGTCAGAGGAACATGTATAAGTCATGAAGAAAGCAATAGCAATAAAACTAAACGATCATAATGCTAAGCTAAGGGATGGGTCTTGTCCATCATATCATTCTATAATGATGTGATCCCGTTCATCAAATGACAACACATATCTATGGTCAGGAAACATAACCATCTTTGATAAACAAGCTAATCAAGTAGAGGCATACTAGGGACACTCTGTTTGTCTATGTATTCACACATGTACTAAGTTTCCGGTTAATACAATTCTAGCATGAATAATAAACATTTATCATGATATAAGGAAATATAATAGCTTTATTATTGCCTCTAGGGCATATTTCCTTCACCTACGGGTTCGAGAACTATGTAGACATGACCGAGACGCCTCTCCGGTAAATAACCAATAGCGGAACCTGGATGCTCATATTGGCTCCTACATATTATACGAAGATCTTTATCGGTCGAACCATTATGACAACATATGTTATTCCCTTTGTCATCGGTATGTTACTTGCCCGAGATTCGAGCGTCGGTATCCACATACCTAGTTCAATCTCTTTACCGGCAAGTCTCTTTACTCGTTTCGTAATACATCATCTTGTAATTAACTCATTAGTCACTTTGCTTGTAAGGCTTCTTATGATGTGCATTACCGAGAGGGCCCAGAGATACCTCTCCGATACTCGGAGTAACAAATCCTAATCTTGATCTATGCCAACCCAACAAACACCTCCAGAGATACCTGTAGAGCATCTTTATAATCACCCACTTACGTTTTGACGTTTCATAGCACACAAGGTATTCCTCCGGTATCCGGGAGTTGCATAATCTCATAGTCGAAGGAAGCAATAGCAATAAAACTGAACGATCAATATGCTAAGCTAATGGATGGGTCTTGTCCATCACATCATTCTCCTAATGATGTGATCCCGCTATCAAATGACAACTCATGTCCATGGTTAGAAAACCTTAACCATCTTTGATCAACTAGTTAGTCAAGTAGAGGCTCACTAGGGACACAGTGTTTGTCTATGTATTCACACATGTATTTGGGTTTCTGATCAATACAATTCTAGCATGAATAATAAACATTTATCATGAATAAGGAAATATAAAATAAGAACTTTATTATTGTCTCTAGGGCATATTTCCTTCAGTACTCCGGGCCAAACACTGCAAGCACAACTTTGCAGAACTTGTACAATGACGCTAGGCATATGGAATCACTCATGCAAACATACTCATCCACAAGATCACCGAAAATTCCGTATGCAAGCATCCGAATAGGTGTAGTACATTTCTGATAAGAAGAGAAGCCAACCTTTTTCATGGCATTATGCTTGCATTTGAAGTAATCGTCATACGCCACCACTCCTCTCGAATATGGTTGAACACATGTGTCGCCATCCGGAAGTCGTCGTCGGAAAAGCTTGGGAGGGAATAGTGGGTCAATGAACTTGAAATAATCGTTGTAGAGTAGGAAATGGCTGCACTCTCTGTTATGATTCAACCCCAGAGCAATGGCCCATGACCGATCCCCTAAAACTAGGCCGCTGACTATCAATGTGCTTGTTAACAACCAAAATAGCAACCACAAAATCCTCATTGTTGGATTCATCGATGAACATATGAACTTGTTGTAAAATAATTCATTCGAGCTGTCCACCATGGTACCTTGTGGGCAAACGCCCGAACACCTTGAGGGGAACAACGGAGGCGGGCGGGTCGAGTCGCGGCCGGTGAAGGGAAACACCATCTCCCTGTACATGCAGCAGGCCTGTTGAAGCACACGCCCTCCAGTGTTGACCGTGGAGCGGTAGAGGCAGAGGCGGTGCCAGCGACCTGGGTAGGCCACAAATGCCGACAAAAGTCGGCGACGGTGGATGCGGTGGCGATGGGGCGGTGACGAAGCGGGCAAAACTAGGTGGCGGCGGTGAGGGTGATGAGGCCAGGGTGGTGTGTGTGTGTGTGAAATGGAGGGGGGGGGGGGCATGGCCGTTGTGCCACAGACTGAAGGGCCAGGGGGAGGACATGGGAGGACGTTGTGGGCATCCGCGCGGACGCAAACCCGACCCAAATTTGGGCCAAAATGAGTCCAAACAGAAAAGAAAACAGACATCCATGTGTGTGCGTTGGTCGCGTTTTGTGTCCGTTTGGACTCAAACGGATGCGGGCAGACAAATGGGTCGTGCACGTTCGAGTTGGCCTAAAATTACTCAGGAAAAAAAGTGTGTAACGTTTTCTTTTCTTTGAGAATCAAATGTGTGTAAAGTTGGTGAGACATGCATGGCTCGTAACTACTCCAGGTCAGCACCCAGTCCAGTGGGTTAGCAAAGAAACGCATGAAAGGCAAGTTCGTCATTCGTGCATATCCATCCATCCACCTCCCAACCACACTGCCCCGGGCTTCCCGGCAGCACATATCCCTTAACTTTGCGCTTTTGTTGCAACGCACTCTAGCCACACACACACAAGTGTCACTAAAGGGCGAGCACCTTCTCGCCGTCCTCAAATTCAACGACAGCATATGTGCATGCATGCATATAAAACTACTTACACTAGTGGCTGGCTCCCAAGTAGTAGGCCAGTACTGACAAGCTATATTTCGAATTTGAATGAAAACAGCAGTACAAACTTGTGAAAATATTATACACGTACGTACTACGCCAGCTCACGGTCTCACGGGGATCCAAGACCAAGAGGCCGGTTTCTCTCTCCAGCTACCGTCCACACCGAGCTCCTATGCCCAGCGCATGTGCGTGGTCTCGCGCGATGCGCCGTGTTCGGGGGGCAGCGATGGTGATGAGCTAGGCTTGTTGTACCTCTACGAGCTCGCATGGAGCAACGGGAAGGTGGCAGTGGGGCGGCAAGGCGCCGCACGCACGGCCACGGCCGCTCGCATATTCCGTCTGTCAGCGGGTGGTGACAAATCGGCACATGGAGCTGTTCTCCCCCCCTCCCCTCCCCCTGTGTGCCAATAGAACCGGTACTACTACTACTACTACTACTACTAAAATGTTTATTTTATTTTTATTGTTTGGATTTTGAATTTTGAATCGAGCCTGGCATCGTGCCAACCTCACAAGATTCCCCAGACATGGCCGGCTTGATCGATCAGCAGAGCAAATGGATTATCATCAGCAGAGAATACGTATATTGCAAAGATCTGCAGAATATCCTTCCACTGATAATAACTATTAATCGCAGCCTCCCTCCCTGCTTTCGAAAAGGAAAAATAAAATAAAAGGGAAACTGAGAGATGGTCACAGGGGTTCATTTTCGCCACCACTTGAGCTGCAAGTGGCAATCCATGTCGACCGCCAATATTGTAACCTTCTTCAACATCTCTCTTAATTCGATGGCTAGATTAGGTGGGTTAGAGTACCGATCGCATCCACTAAACTAAAGCCGGTGGCCATGTGCTCCATCCAGCTTACCAAGTCCAGTCAGTGGGTGGCATGCCATGCCTTCACATGAGGAGCAAAGCAAACCGGCCGGCCTCCAATTAAGCACGGCGTCGGCATTGACCATCACTGGCTCCAAGGACTATTCATTCATTCATGCGCAGAGGCCGGCCGGCCGGTGGTTGCGCGCGCGACGCATGAACCAACATGTGAAGTGCGTAATTAGCGCATTAACTACCCAATTTACTCGAGCTGCAAGTACAGTTTAATGGACTCTGCAAGGACACGATCACACGAGGAAACATGTATGCAGGGAGCATCCGATGCAGGCTCTCCTGGAGGAGGATATTTTGTGATCGCCATCACTGTATCTATACTGATTCAATGAAGGAGATAGGTATTTCACGCCGTGGCTCAGTTCGAAACCTTGGGCCGTTTCATTCAGCTGAAAATATCGTAAGGCGCTGGAGATATTTTATGTCCAAGGGAAAATGAAACAGAGACAGAAATACGGCTGCTGTATTGTATGTAATGGCTGCCACGAGGCCGCGACGCGAGGGCGACCTCTGTGCTGTGTGTGTGGCTTCGTGCTCCAGCTTTGGTGACAGCTACGGTGAAACGTCCTTCTTTGTGCAGCTGCCACGTAGTTTTCCATCTCTGTTTTTCGCCTCTTTTATTTCTCTCGATGAAGTCTGTCTTTTTCTGCTGACCGTGCATGAGAAAAATGGGTAGAAAAACCAGCAGCAGCAACAGCAGAAATATCTATCGCTCATTTTTTCGGGTGAAATGTCAATTTTGACGAGTTCACACTTTTTTTTGAGACAAAGATACCTATCGCTCATGGCCGGGCCAGTTTAACTCCTGGCTCCCGGCCTCAAAGCAAAGCCCAGAACTAGCTGGGCCATCTTGATGTTTTCGGCAGCGCAGGCCTCCGTCTGTCAGGCCCAACCACCGCTCCACCTCATCCCCCTCGTCGGCGACGCGGCCCCGCCGGCAGAAGACCGCGGCGCAGCTTCCGTCCGCTCGCCGCTCGCCGCTCGCCGCCCGAGTAGTGGCAGGCACCGCGAGCGCGAGGTATTTGTCCTGTCCACGTCGCTACTTTACGGAACGGCTCCGCTACGTACGCATTCTCTCCCTCCCGGGCGGCACGGCGTCGTGTGTCCGGTGGCAAACTAATTGTGGCCGTGCCCGTGCGCGGCCGCTCGCCGGCGCCGCCGTGGCTGTACTTATTCCTTGCTTCTTCACGGGCCGGGCAGGTGCGCTCAGATTTCTCCCGCTGTGCTGCACTACACTGTACTGTACTGTACTGTACTGTACTGACGGTGCTGGTATATATGGGTTTGGCATCAGGAGAAAGCAGTACTAGCTGGTTGCGGTGCCAACTTAACTGGCGTGGAAAGTGGAAACCAGACATTGCCTGCAGTAGTTCCTGAGTACTGCTTGTCATAGTCCATTGCTTTGGACTGCAATACGGCCGCCGATTTACTTGGATGGCGCGGTTAGTTTCTGCTTTATTCTCGAGCTGCACATCTGAAGAGCCACACATTTTTTAGGTAGGGAGTATTGTTTATCTCCAGCTGCTTTATTCTTAAATACTAGACTAGAAAGGCTAATATTTGGGTCCGTTTATGGTTGCATATCCGTTGATTATGTATTGTTAACAATAAAACCAAACAAATACTGTTTCTATGAGAAGTGGGGAAAATTTTGTACCACAATTACCATTTTTGGTTTTTGCAATCAAAGAAATAAATTAAACATTGTTTGGTATGTTGTGACTGTAATGGTTCATACACCATTTCATCTAATTTTTTACCAAGTCAGATGTGCAGCCGTTTGACGCTAGTTCTATCTTAATCTTAGTCTTCTTCATGCAACTAAAAGCGTTAAAGTAAATGCCGCTGACCACAGTTTAGTGAGTTTGCCATCAATCACTGGCTCAGTTTTCGCACCAGCCAGGATATCTTGCTGCTGAAAAGTTGGTTATGCCTAATCGAAGAACTCAAGTCAATCTCATTCAAGAACGTCATATGCTGTTACATCCTTCCTATATGTGCTGTACATTACAGACAGAGATATCATACAAGGCCTGCGGCGCCTCCATCTGCACCCCTACAAACTTTGCTGGCTTGATTCACCATCTGTTCGTCTCACAAGCCATTTTAGCTATCCTCTACTTGTTTTCCCTCAAACTTTTCTTTGACCTCTTCAGGTTCGCTTAGGCTAATTCCTCTGTCGAAATCGGGAACTGTTATAGGTAGAGGCTCAATGTCATCTGGAGGGTCATAGTTTGGATCAGCAAGAAATGTAAGGGCCGTCACCACATCACTGATTAGTGGACGACTGCTTGCTTCTTCTTGTAGGCACATTGATGAAATTGCAAGTGCCTGGTATAGACCTTTTAGGGGGTACTTGCTGTCAAGTTTTGGATCAGCCATCTTGGTAAACTTCTTCTTATCCTTGAAGAGTGGCGCTGCCTGCAGATATAGCAGCATCTTAATCCCAAACCGTATGGGCAATCTGTATATCTCAAGCATGAGCTGTTTTACTTGGTTATCACAATTCAATATGACTACCAAGTGAAAATTTCAAGGCTATAGTATTTCTTGGTCAATTAGATGTAAGTCTTACCCAGTGGACAAGAATTTGCTCGCGAGTTGGTTTCGTGGTGTCGATTGCTCGCCTCCCAGTGATGAGCTCCAAGAGAACTACACCAAAGCAATATATGTCTGACATCTTTG
Organism: Triticum aestivum; assembly: GCF_018294505.1. NCBI lineage: Eukaryota > Viridiplantae > Streptophyta > Magnoliopsida > Poales > Poaceae > Triticum > Triticum aestivum. Next base: position 510,217,064 of record NC_057794.1, read on the forward strand.
TTAACTTGCCACTCATGGCGTACTCGGGAGCGCAGTATCCGTACGTGCCCATCACCCTTGTGGTGACATGAGTTTTGTCGCCGACTGGGCCAAGCTTTGCAAGGCCAAAATCGGCCAACTTTGCACTGAAGTTCCCGTCCAAGAGAATATTTGATGCCTTGAGATCACGGTATACCACCGGTGGATTGGCTACCTCATGCAAGTACTCGAGGCCTCTGGCAGCATCAACTGCAATCTTCATCCGTGTATTCCAGGACAGCGGCTGGGATTTTGGAGTGAGATCTGCAGAATTCAAGTACCAAATCAGCGTCGATACAAATGCGCGATCATAATTTCTGATCTTTCAATTCTGCGGAATATTTTTGAGGACCACAACATTGTTGTTCTGTATTACCTAGGAGATGATCTTGCAAAGAACCGAGTGGCATATACTCATACACTAGAATCTTTTGGTCACATTCGGTGCAGTACCCGAGCAAGGTGACAAGGTGTGGGTGATGAAGGAGGCTAAGCATCAGCACCTCGACAAGGAACTCACGATTTCCTTGCAACCCATCCTTGTCCAGCTGCTTAACCGCTATGACCTACGTACGCACATAATTTACATCAGAAACGTGTTGCTGCTGTATGTAGCATAGCATCTTGAGGTGCCAACTTAATGAAACATAGAACAGGAAGCTGGGAGAAGGAATGCTTATTACTTCCATGGTCTCTGAAATGTATCCTTTGTACACCCTTCCAAAGCCACCTTCTCCCAGGAGATTCTCCTGGCTGAAAGAATTGGTCGCGTCTGACAGTTGACTGTACGCAAACACTCTGCTAGGAATGTTGTGGTTGCCAATCCGTAGTATTTCCCCTGCCGCAGCCCTGGCCTTGGGACTATCTGCATTTTAAGATTTCTTCTCAATCAGAAATGCTTACTTAATCGCCCAAACATGAATTACTAATCCAGGATTACAAATTTCAGGGTGAAAGCAGGTCCAAGAAGAGGGGAATGCATATACAACTTTCCTGAACATCACTAACTGTTGTTGCAATGTATCTGAACTAAAAATTCTTACCACCAGATTTCCTATGTAAGTACCTAAATGCTCGTCACATATCTGTGTTGGGCAAATATTCATTGATAAACTTGATATTGACATGCATTGCTGAATTTAGTTTCTCTGCAAAGATGGATAATAAGATGATGGAGGGCATTACTTGGGAGTGAAATCTCTTTCACAAGCGTTGCCAACTGTTTGTTCTTGGCCTTCTTCTTTCTCCAAATCTTGTTCTTGAACCACCTTTTCTTGTCCGGCTCAGAGCTCGATGCCCCGTTCTTCCTCTTCTTCTTTGTCTCTGATGTCAATGGCTCCTCCGCTTCATGTGACGTCCAGCCACAGAAACTGCGCCCCCACTTCCTCTTTGTTTTCTTTGTCTCTGATGTCGATGCCTCTTGCCCAGCCTCCCTCTTCTTCTTTGTCTCTGATGTCAATGGCTCCTCCGCTTCATGTGACGTCCAGCCACAGAAATTGCGCCTCCACTTCCTCTTTGTTTTCTTTGTCTCTGGTGTCGATGTCTCTTTCCCAGCCTCCCTCTTCTTCCTGCCGCACAGGCCACGGATCCATGAACAGCAGCAAGCACAGCTACCACGAACCCACGAGCAGCAGCACCCGAGGCGTATGCTGCTGCATTTCACGGTGCGAATACCACGAATCCACGAGCAGCAGCACCCCATCGAATTGCTGGATCGACGCGAGAGTGGGCGAGCACTCTCATGCCGATCATTACGATCACCGGATAAGAATTTTCACCGGCGGTAAGAAGGAGCGGCAGGAGGCACAGGTGAGCTCACAATTGTTCTCTCGTATCCCTAGTCTGCACCCGAAGAATGCGGCGGTTTCCCTTTCCCTTGGAGGCTTGCTTGGATGATGATAGGTCTCAAACCAAGAAGCCATTTTTGGTCTGTTCTTTTTTCCTTCTAAGTGTTGATAGTTTTAGCCAGGGATATTGCCACACCCTCTTTCTTCGCATGCAAAATATAGGAGTCTGTTCGCATTCAGTGGCTGACAATGAGCTGAGACATGCACATACTATATAGCACCAGTTTTGTTCTTTTTTTAGCCCAAAAAGCTTTTCATTTTGCATCATTACTGGGCTTTACATTAGTTACATGAAAAACTTGAACACACGCCACATTTATTGTATAGCTAAGGTGCATGCATGCCTAAGCACCAAGCGAGCTGCAGAGAGTTCTATCACTGGCTGGCCAACAATGCGTCGCCGCCCTCTAGCCGGCACATTGCCGGCAGCTGTGCCGCGAGCTGCTGTGCCTTTGCCACCTTTAGGCTGGCCGCATGGTGCTCCGCGCTAACATGGTATGGGCTGTCGTAGCCTTGTTGCCCTTGTCCTGACTGCTGCGGAGAAGTTGGGTAGTATCCTTGTTGCCCTTGTCCTAATTGTTGCCCTTGTCCTGACTGCTGCGGAGAAGTTGGGTAGTATCCTTGTTGCCCTTGTCTTGGTTGCAGCCATTGTCTTGGCTGTTGCCCTTGTCCTAACTGCTGCGGAGAAGTTAGGTAGTACCCTGATTGCAGCCATTGTCCTGGTTGCAGCCATTGTCCTGGCTGTTGCCCTTGTCCTGACTGCTGCGGAGAAGTTGGGTAGTACCCTTGTTGCCCTTGTCCTGATTGTTGCCATTGTCCTGGTTGCGGCCCTTGTCCTGGTTGCTGCTGAGAAGTTGGGTAGTACCCTTGTTGCCCTTGTTCTGGCTGCAACGAAGAAGTTGGGTAGTACCCTGGTTGTCCTTGTCCTGGTTGTTGCCATTGTCCTGGCTGTTGCCCTTGTCCTGACTGCTGCAAAGAAGTTGGGTAGTACCCTGGCTGCCCTTGTCCTGGTTGCTGCCCTTGTCCTGGCTGCTGACCTTGTTGCCCTTGTCCTGGCTGTTGACCTTGTTGCCCTTGTCCTGGTTGCTGCCCTTGTTGCCCTTGTGTTGGTTGTTGCAATTGTCCTGGCTGCTGCCCTTGTCCTATCTGTTGTGGAGAAGTTGGGTAGTACCCTGGTTGCCCTTGTCCTGGCTGCAACGGAGAAGTTGGGTAGTGCCCTGGTTGCCCCTGTCCTGACTGTTGCCATTGTTCTAGCTGTTGCTCTTGTCCTGACTGCTGCGGAGAAGTTGGGTAGTACCCTGGCTGCCCTTGTCCCGGTTGCTGCCCTTGTCCTGGCTGTTGACCTTGTTGCCCTTGTCCTGGCTGTTGACCTTGTTGCTCTTGTCCTGGTTGCTGCCCTTGTGCTGGTTGTTGCAATTGTCCTGACTGCTGTGGAGAAGTTGGGTAGTACCCTGGTTGCCCTTGTCCCGACTGCTGCGGAGAAGTTGGGTAGTACCCTGGCTGCCCTTGTCCCGGTTGTTGCCCTTGTTGCCCTTGTCCTGGCTGCTGACCTTGCTCCCCTTGTCCTGGCTGCTGACCTTGCTGCCCTTGTTCTGGCTGCTGACCTTGTTGCCCTTGTTCTGGTTGTTGCAATTGTCTTGGCTGCTGCTCTTATCCTGGCTGCTGCGGAGAAGTTGGGTAGTACCTTGGTTGCCCTTGTCCTAATTGTTGCGGAGAAGTTGAGTAGTACCCTGGCTGCCTTTGTCCCGGTTGCTGCCCTTGTCCTGACTGCTGATCTTGTTGCCTTTGTCCTGACTGTTGACCTTGTCGCCCTTGTCCTGATTGCTGATCTTGTTGCTCTTGTCCTAATTGCTGCTCTTGTGTTGATTGTTGCAATTGTCCTGGCTGCTGCGCAGAAGTTGGGTAGTATCCTGATTGTCCTTGTCCTGACTGCTGCGGAGAAGTTGGGTAGTACCCTAGTTGCCCTTGTCCTGACTGTTGCCCTTGTCCTAACTGTTGCGGAGAAATTGGGTAGTACCCTTGTTGTCCTTGTCCTGATTGTTGCTTTTGTCCTGGCTGCTGACCTTGTTGCCCTTGTTCTAGTTGTTGCCCTTGTCCTGACTGTTGGCCTTGTTGCCCTCGTTCTGGTTGCTGCCCTTGTTGGCCTTGTGTTAGTTGTTGCAATTGTCCTGGCTGCTGCGAAGAAGTTGGATAGTATCTTGGTTGCCCTTGTCCTGACTGCTGACCTTGTTGTCCTTGTCTTAGTTGCTGCCCTTGTCCTGGTTGCTGTCTTTGTTGCTCTTGTGTTGGTTGTTGCAATTGTTCTGGCTGCCATGGAGAAGTTGGATAGTACCCTGGTTGCTCTTGTCCTGACTGCTGCGGAGAAGTTGGGTAGTACCCTGATTGCCCTTGTCCCGGTTGTTGCCATTGTCCTGACTGTTGCGGAGAAGTTAGGTAGTATTCTTGTTGTCCTTGTCCTGGCTGCTGACCTTGTCCTGGCCGTTGCGAAGAAGCTTGGCCTGGATAGTATGAAACCCGTTGCGGAGAAGTTACACTTAGGTAATACCTTCTTAGTAGTGCAGGTATTCCCCAAAGTATACTTTGTTGGAGTTGCTGTGGTGGCGTGGTCTCGCCGGGGTAGAAAGATCCACCCTTGGGCGGCACCACGACTTGCTGCTCATATTGTCTCGCGACCGGGCCGCCGCCGACGGGTTGGCACTCGGGGCTAACGTCTCGGAGCTGCTGGTCTACGACCTGTCGGCATGCCTTAAGCGAGTGCTCCTGGAGCTCGCGCTCACACTGTAGTTGCCCAGAGGCCTCACCTTCAGCAGCGGTGAGAGCCACAAGGGCGACGACTACCGCCGCAAAAAGAACCAACCGCTTAGTCATCTCGGTGGACTGTCGGTGAATTGATCTCTAGTTTGTGATGCTCGGTGTTGTGGGTGATGAAGAGATTGTGAAGGTTGGCTAGGCTTTTATAGGGACGAGGTGAAGATTCAGGACCATGGCTGCGTGCACGGTAAGGTTTGTTTAGCCTAAGAAGAAAGTGTGAGAAGAACAAAATCGGTTGAAAAAGTGTAGTTTGCCAACACAAAAAAAGCTGGATAAGCAAGGAGCAATTGGAGCTTTGTAAAACAGATTTTTGGACGGTCTGCTAAAGCCACGTAATCGGCTTAATCCTAGTTCTGGTGTATTGTTTCCAGAAGTGTGGATGTTTGTATATTGGTCTGTTCCTTTTTATCTAAGAGAAGTGATTATCCTTCTTGGGGTTTGGCAGAATATGTGTCCGTTAGCCATTGCTTTTGCAAATCTGCGGCCACTCAATGCTTCTAAGCATGTCGAGTAGTGGAAGGTAGCCTGCATGAAACAAGTAAATGGATAACTCCTAAAGGCCATTTCAGGTTTTGTTGATTGTCATGTTAGTTGGATTTCCCGGCAACACAAATCCATCCTATGACTCACAATATCTATCCAGTGACTCACAACATCTATCTATGCTATGACGCGCCGTACAAAAAAGTTGGTAGAATTTTGGACTTATGGAAACACCTTTCCGTGACAAATGAACTAACCAAACCATGTCTAAAATTAATATATGATCTTCAGAGAAAATCCGCGTCAAATAGTTTGATTTACACAGAATAAAGAATTTGTTTACTTCCCAAATGAGTTCAATTAATGCAGATTTAATTGTCCATTATATCCTCCTCCTATGTTTAACCTCTTATCTTCTTTTATGATCTCCAAGTGTTTCTTCCCCGCCCTTGCCTCTCTGCATGTCCATTGTCTTTCCCTAGCCTCCGTAGACGATACACTTCTTCTCTCCTTGGCCTTATCGCTTGCTCACGCCATCACTAATATTCCCTTGTAACTAGATATACCCCACAAGTTGTTGCTGGAATGTTTTATATATTTGAATGAGATTTGGTTGTATGAAACATGTATATTTGGATATGAGAACTAAAACTAAAAACACATATAATTTATTGTGTTTGATTATTGTATATTTGTGAAATATTTATCAAATATAATTAGCCAAGTAAAAAGTAAATTATGTTGCATGTTTGCATGCTGAGTTGCGAAAGTGCCTTTATACACCCAGGAGCAAATGCTCCTGGTGTGAACAGTAAAATAAAAATAATAAAAAATCAAATTTTTTTGTGACATTAACAAATGTTTATCGTGCACGCAAAAATTCATCGCAAAATCACGTTGGTGGAAGTCGTGCCAAAAAAAACAAAATCGAAACTCCAAAATGCTTTTGTAAGTAACATTTTTAGAGCATCGATTTTGTTTTTTTATCACGCCTTTCACCAATGTGATTTTGTGATGAAATTTTGCATGTACAACAAACATTTGTGAAAGTATGCCACAAATAAATTTCAGATTTTTTTGAACTTTTTTTGTTTTTTTTGTTTTTACTAAGCATTTGTGCTCATGGGTGTAGAAACTCCACATCCGCTGAGCTGAGCTTTCTTCTATGCATGGTTGCATATTGAGGTAGGCATTTTCTTATGTGACATGCTTGCATGTCGAGAGAAATGTGTTAGTGGAGGCTAGTTATTTAGACTAGAAGGGTTGGGCACGCTTTGCTGCTTTGTTGGTGTTGTTGGGGTAAAAAAACTACTCCCCCTGTTTCAAAATATAAGGTGTATTAGTTTTCCGAAAAGTTAAACCTTTTAAAGTTTGATCAAATTTGTAAAGAAATATATCAATATCCATAATATCAAGTCGATATCACTGGATTAAGCATGAAACAAATTTTCATATTTTATTTATTTAGTATTATGGATGTTGATGTTTTTGGTTGTGAACTTGGTCAAAGAAACAGATGGAGTATTTGGCTTGGCGAGCGAGGGAGATGATGAAGTGTATTTTCTTTTTATTTATAATAATGCGGGTTTCGATGAGCCTTTCACGGTGTGATTATGAGTTTTTTATTAATCAACCATACTTATGCAGGGACGTTTTCTATGTCGGTGGCTACATGTAATGTATTGATGCTACAATATCATATATTGACGTTTCTTTTTTCTCGGTGGTGAGAGGATGTGCGGGATTGATACCATCGACCCGGTCAAAATTATGAACCAAATCTAAAATTGAATATTTCAATCGGATGGGAGAGCTCCAAAATTAGGGAGCATAATGAATTAAAAGAATTGAATGAGAGTGCTCCTTCAGAGGGAAAAAAACTATTGTTGGCTCGGTCAAAATCCGATGATTCAATTTCAAATTGGAGACCTCAATTGACTTTCAGAATTCACAAATTAGGGAGAATAAGGAATTAAATAAGAGAGCTTCACAATTAGCCACCACCTTGCCATCATTATCTGGAGTTCAGCAAAGGCAAACTGAACATTACAGAAAACCTTGCCGCTGAAGAAAATGATGGCATCCGAATTAGTTATCTGGAATTAGATTTACAATATCATCAAGAAAAAATTGACTTAATACAAAGAAAAAACAATATTGTCAAGAACAACATGAGGGGTCAGCTGTAACTTGGTTAAGAAAGAAGATCATGTGTCAAACCATTGACACCCGCATACAACTCATGAGGGAGTGTTCTTTCCCGATCAGCTATGCAGTTACGGGCCAACTTGCACCTTGCAGCCCCATAATCGTTGCCTCTGGTCTTGCCGGTCACTATGAATATCTCTTTTACAACAAATACCAGAACACCAGTGTAAATGATTGGCCATTATCTCGAGACAAAAGTATATTCGCTAGACAAAAGAAGCAACTTTTCATATCTTATTCAAGAAGCTACTTTACTATCGCGTCATGCAAGGAGATACCAGCAGACCTTGCACATATCCTAAGATAGTTTACAATGTATTTGGCTAAATTCTTCAGAGATGTTGTTTGTAGTAGTCTCATGTGTGTTTACACAAAGGCTTAAATTCCGTTTGGCAGAAGAAGAAACTGACAATGCATACGACTTTTTTAGTAGCACTTAATTTACAACACATGTTGAATTCAAGCAAGGGCACATCAACAGTTGCATACATTTTATTTCCAGGGATGTGTTGTGAATATGTGATGCAAACTTTGACAACCAAACTGGTTTGACAAGTATGAAAACAACTTCCGTTTATTAATTTGTTATTTTTAGGAGGATATCATCTATAAGAGGCCGAAATAAGACCAAACACACCTTCAGCTCACCTCCTCAATATCCATAATTCATATTGGCAATGGCAAGTGACTCTAGATAAGAGTCTTCACCCACTTCTTCCAAAATTACTTCAAAAAAATTCTCTCTATTTGATGCATCACGTAACTTTATCATCGGCCTACAATAGTGATAATAATTACCAATCAAATGATTAGCAACCAATAGGCAACAATTCAGTGATCCCAACCCAATGCATGAGAGATGAAATTACAGTTACTACCTGTGGGTGAACCGCCTAATGAAAGCCTTATCTAGGTCAACCCCAGTCAACTTGTGGCACTACTACAAATTATCAATTCAAGCATGATAGACATGCACCGCATATTTCTCTATAGTGCTAATCGCATCAATTCAAGCATGCGAACAAATTACTTTCAATCTCTATATCCTAGCTCTTTTTCCTCTCGAACTAGCCCTCTATCAGCAAGATGCTCTTCGCTTCCCCGAACATAAATGTTCACTTCAGTTTTCTACAAGCTGTGGTAGTCTATTTCAGCACGAATCAACTCTGACATTGAAGTAAATGGAAAGAAAGTTCCCATTTCAGGAGGCATGGTTGGTTCTTTGGTTAAAGGTATGAACAGAACAACCAAAGCCTGCAATCTTCTAAAGATATACAGAAGCACAAATTAACATACACAAAATTTGTTGTCTTGCTTGTCCATTTAGAATAGTAAATCTGTGCTAGAAGGGCCATTGTCTGTTGATGTCGCTGCTTTGAGAAACCAAGAAACTGATGATAATTAAACATCACTCGTACATGAATTTCCAATCATCGGCTTGCACAAAACTAGGGGTAATATAAGATATCAGTTACAGGAAGCAATTACATATCAAATTAGATCCTGAACAGTTTTGAAACTGAAATCAGTACCAGCAGACCACATTCGCCTCTAATAAAAAGAGAGTATTGCTTGATATCACCTAACCGAACTTTGTTCAAAATCATATCATCCCATATATATCTAGTCAAGATGGTACTGTAAACAAATTTCTCCTAGGCTACATCTAAATGATGAGGTCTCCACCTGTAGCATTCGGATCAAAACATTTGCAGGGAATGGATGAACACCAGCACCAATCCATACAAATTCTTTGTAGAAAATAATGGACAAAACAAGCAGGTCACCAACAATCTTGAAAAAAGTTGTCTTCCACTTGGATCAAAGAAATAACACAAATCCTTTCACCAAATAAATAACCCTGGTGGAGGAGGTCATGGAGTGTTCGGCGGATGAAGTAGTACATCCATCCCTGATTAAGGCTCGGAGAGGCACCAATTCTAGTGCCGCTCACCTCTGAACCCCGATGTGCCACACGATAGGATTGCATGACCCAGCGTCTTGTAGTTCTTTCCCTCGAGCAGCAGGGGCAGCTCGATGTTGGCCAGCTTCGCCTTGTACACCCCGCAACAAGGTCACCGTCTCCACTACCTGCCCCAGGTGTGCCCCAACCTGAAACAAACACACAACTTCCCTACAAATCCTCCATCTTCATCTCCCTCATAAAGACCACTGTTAAGAGCGAGGTGATGGTACTAGGTTATTCCGCGGAGGACTCCCTTCGCATAGCCAACCGGCTTAACTATTGATTAGGATCATTCCCAACTACCTATCTCGGCTTGCCGATTAGTGACTCCCAGCTCCAGGAGAAAGATCTCTGTCCCACGGTGGCTAAGGTTCAGTACCATGTCGAGCCGTGGCAGGGGCGTTGGCTCTCCAAAGCGGCGCGGGTAGTTTTGATGAAGTACTCATTGATTAGCCTATTGATGTACATGATGGGATTCTATAGCCTGCATGAATCCCTTCACCAGGAAATCGCCAAATACTTGTCCAGATTCTTTTGGGCAGGTCAGGGCAATAGGCAGAAATACCACATGGTGAAATGGTCTGAGATATGCAAAAACCAAAGGACCAAGGCGATCTAGGGGTCATTTCATCCAAGTGGATGAACATTGCCTTGTTGTCCAAATGGTTATGGCGCATTGAGGTTGGTGAAGGCAGGTTGTGGCTTCAGATTATCCGTGCAAAATACTTGCATGGGAAAGCCCTAGCTTTTGCACCCAAAACGGGTGGATCCTAGTTCTGGTAATCTATCATTCAGCTGATGCCAGTTCTTCGGATAGGATCTTCGATCGCAGTGGGGATGGGTACCAACACTCTGTTTTGGCTAGATCGGTGGTCGGGCGATAGACCGTTCGCCGAAGAGTTCTATGCACTATTTAGTATTTGTGCTCGCCCACAACTCACGGTGAGTGCGGCCCTAAAGGACCTGGGGTGCATCGCCTTCCGCCGCACCTTTGGCCTGCTTGAGCAGGACCAGTGGGAGGAGCTGCTTCAATGCATAGCCCTCCATTCTCCCACCCTTGAGGAGGATGCGATTTCCTGGTCACTTGAACCAGGTGGGAGGTTTTCCACAAAATCCCTATATGCACTTATGGCCACCTTGGGCTCGACCGAGCTGACTCCTCTATGGGAGATTAAGCTGCCACTGAAGATTCGCATCTTCCTCTGGCAACGGGTGCATGGCCGCCTTCCTTCGGGTACAGAGGTCCTTAAAAGTAACGGCCCCGGGGACAGGCTATGCCCATTATGCGGAGTGCCGGAAGACTCTAACCATATATTCTTTCGTTGTCCGGCGGCGATCTTCCTTTGGAGTTGCCTTCAAGTTACTGTTGGTGGCAACTGGTGCCACGACAATCTTCCTGATTTGTTCCAAGAGATCCTAAGTCTGGATTGTAGGATGCGCCCCGCCCTTTGGGTAGTGATGGGCTCGCTTGCCTAGACATTATGGAATGTGCGCAATAAACTAGTGATTGAGCATGTGATTCCTTCTTGTGCGACTGACGCGATATATAAACTGTGTGGTTTCTTACAGCTCTGGAGACCGCTTAGCAAGCGATACGATCGGGACAACATCGACATGATCATTGTGGGACTTCGCTCCACTGCCGGATCCATTGCGCCACTGCCCCCTCCACTGCCAGAGCCGGATTAGCTAGTTCATTGCTTCTTTTATAGGGGTTTGTTGTGCTGTGTCCCCAGCTGAACCTATTTGCATTCTTCGACTTTGCTTTTGCTTTTGTTTCTGCTTGAATCTTGAGCTCGATGTTGTTGGTGCGGTTGCTTTATAATCTAAAGCGGGGGGAAACCCTTTTCCATCAAAGACCACCGTGAACCTGTGATCTTCTTCCTCTTGAATCACTGCCAGATGTGCGAGATTTGTGGAGGAGAGATGATGAAAAAAGCGGCAACGACAGTAGCCGGCATCACGAGAATGGAGAGCATCGGGATCCGAGGGAGACATGGAGCGGGGGTGGCGGCCGACTATGCAGGTCGAGCTCTGGTGCGGCGGCGCTCTCCTTCGGCTGGGTATCCTAATGAACAAAGAGAAATTGTGAGGTGTCCAGCAAGAGAGATGGGCTGAGCGAGGGAGGGACCACCACACAATCAGTTGTCTGGCTCTGTCAGCCTTACAATTGGAAGTATTTTTTGACAAATCTAGCCCCTTTGAGCAACTTCAGGCATGTCTAGCCTCCAGGCAAAACTATTTCGGAATCTGGCCCCTGGGATCAGCGCCGCACAACATGGCGCCGAACATGTACACATCGGCGCCAAACTAAGTGGCGCTTGCGCCGAGGTGTACATGTTCGGCGCCGTGTTTTCCGGATGACGAACTTACATATATCGATTCCAGTATGAAATGTGACTGCCTTTCCGTTTGTGGTTTATTTGTTGTGTGGTGAGATGTTGAAGAGATTGAGATTGAAACATGTTTTCCGGATGATGTTGGATGAGCTGGAAAGTTGCTTTTACTGCCAACACTCTTTATCGTGTAGTATGGATGTCCTTAGCATGTTAACGTCTTTTGCACTAGTCATGAGTCACGATGATGAGGATCATGTATCGACTTTATCCATAATAATAATAATTCCTTGAGAAGTGTCACGTATGATAATCTTGTTTGTACTTTGTACATTTCACAAATGAATTTTGAAGGTTTTCTAATCTGACACAGGAACAATGCAAGGGTGAATCGATCAGCTTTAGTTGTACTTTTCCTCTCGAGTTTGGTTTTGAGTGGTATTTCTGATTCTCTTTTCCAAACGAAAAACTTAACTGATAAGACGAGAATATATGTCGATACTACTCCGGTCCACTTCGGTGAGGTGCCGCTACGTCGTCCGACCACTGCCTTATTTCAACTTCGGTTGGATGGGAGCCCTCGCCGACGGCTTCCCGCAACAGGTGAGGGAATATTTAGGCACGAGATCATGTGGGAATCTCACAATGGGTTTACTTCCGTACTTGGAAAGGAGAACCAGGAGCAACCACGTTGCCGGATATACAACACAAGTTGCTATGAGTGTTGTTTTTTCACTATTTGTGGCGAGAATGTGTTGTTTCAGCGTTAGGAGCAACCGGATCGCCCGATCGGCCGCCTTGCCAGCCGAGCGATAACCTCACCGCCACATTGTCCCGTTCGCCCCTCCTACCATGCACATGGCGAGAAAAAAAACCACATCTCACTTGGCAGCATGAAAAAACTTGCCAAGCTTGCAATTGTTGCCCGTCGACATGCAACAGTGGTGGTGAGTTCGACCTATCGCTACCACCGCCCACAACACCGCCGAGGCGAACATGCAACATTATTGTTGCCGCTCCGGGAATCTTTGACCCGGACATGGAGCATTGTCGGGAAACCTTGTAGCGTGGTTGGCTTCAGCTCTAGCATCGTCGTGTGACCTTGCAGCTCACGATTCCTAGCTTCCATCGTCGGCGACCGCCACCTACAACATCATGCGTCACCCGCTTTGCAGAAATAGTGGATGAATAACAACAAGGCGTGTCCCGCTTGTAGCAGGTTGCATGACCGGTCCTTGTGGTGACCCCGACAAGTAGGAGGAGAGTGCACCAGACGAGCGGCGTGGGAAGACCATGGAGTTGGGCGCACACGTGGAGGCCAGGAGCTGCCCCGCAATGGGGAGAGAAGGGAATGACATGGCGGATCTTGGGATTTCGGGGCCCCGTGAAACTTAGAACCGAGGCCCCATAATATAAACATCAATAGTGATAATTAGTATGTGTATACAAGAGATGTAACTAATAAACCCTTAGAATATGTACTCACTTCATTTTGTTTGTCTTTTTACGAAATTTGACCTAAGATTTTATCCAATTTATTACTAGATTAAATGTATTTGCATTAAAAATGCTATCAAGACAGGCGACCGGGATTCAAAGAAATATTTAATCATATAATGTATACTCCCTCTGTTCTAAAATAATTGAAGTTATGGGTTTGTCCTAAGTCAAACTTCATTAAGTTTGACCAAGTTTATATAAAAATATATTAACATCTACGACACCAAATTTGCTTCATTAGATTCATTATGAAATATATTGTCATATTATATATATTAGACATTGTGGATATTAGCATTCTTTCTATAGCTTGGTCCAATTTGAAGAGGTTTGACTTAGGACAATTCTGGAACTTCAATTATTTTGCAACAGAAGGAGTACATCACACTACTACTTCTTGAGCTTGCGTCATTTTTTTCCATGAAAAGGAAAGGGTGAGACAGCAAAGTAGAGATGAGTATTTCCCTCAGTTAGAGAACCAAGGTATCAATCCAGTAGGAGGTACAAGCAAGTCTCCAATCTATGTACCTGCACAAACAATCAAACACTCGCACCCAATGCGATAAAGGGGTTGTCAATTCCTTCAAGGTCAATTGCGAAGGTGATACTTGATAGAGATAGGTATAAAAGATTGCTAAGACGTAAAACAAAATAAAAGTAAATAAATTGCAGCAATATATTTTTGGTATTTTTGATTTATAGATCTGAAAATATATAACGGAAATAGACCCGGGGGCCATAGGTTTCACTAGAGGCTTCTCTCTTGAAGGCAAATAATATGGTGGGTGAACAAATCACTGTCGAGCAATTGATAGAAAAGCGCAAAGTTATGTCGATATCCAAGGCAATAATTATGCATATAGGCATCATGTTCGTGTCAAGTAGACCGAAACGATTCTGCTCTACTACTATTACGTCACACATCGACCACTATCCAGCATGGATCTAGAGTATTAAGTTCGTAAAGTACGGAGTAATGCCTTAAGTAAGACGAGATGATGTAGATGGATAAACTCAAGCAATATGATGAAAACCCCGTCTTTTTATCCTTAATGGCAACAATGCAATACGTGTTTCGCTACCCCTACTTTGTCACTGGGTGAAATCGTGCAAGATTGAACCCAAAACTAAGCACCTTTCCCATTGCAAGAAATACCAATCTAGTTGGCCAAACCAAACCAATAATTCAAAGGGAAATACATAGATATCAAATCATGCATATAAGAATTCAGAGAAGATTCAAATAATATTCATAGATAAGTTGATCATAAATCCACAATTCATCGGATCTTGACAAACACACCACAAAAGAAGATTACATCGAATAGATCTCCAAGAACATGTAGCGATCCGATCTCAAACGATCAAATCTCTGTGCATAAGTGTCATCCCTGGATCGGTAATGCTGACACACACAGTACTTGAAGGATTTATAACAGAGTTTCAATCACACACTTAATACATCGATAGTCTCAAAAGAGAACTTATTACAATAATATGGCTTAAGCCCATCTAAATAAGATAACAACGGAAGGCTTCGAAGCTAAAGTGAGTCCATCAACTCCAACGGCATAGCTGGGTGCACGACAATGACCTAGCGCACCTTAATCTTCGCCTGAAAAGTCTGCAACATAATACAACACATGGAATATGCTGGCAAAATAACACTGTAGAGCAATGAACATGAAACAATTATAACTACATGCATATTTGGCTGGTGGAGGCTCTACGGTTTTCATGTTTTTGCGAAAAGCCATTTTTCCTACAAAAAAGGAATATATTTTGTTTAACTATCATGGTAGTTGATAAACATTGAGAATGGTAACCCCATCTCAATCCCAATTAAAGTAATCATTAACCCAACAAGTTAATTCATTATTGTGATGAGATCAACATAATAATTCAAGCACCAGATACTCAAGATGTCCATAACCGGGGACACAGCTAATCATGATTAGTTTGTACACTCTGCAGAGGTTTGCGCACTTTTCCCCATAAGACTCGATCTCCTCCGTTGAATTTCTCGCACTACATGATGTTTGAGAAACGGATGACCGAGACACAGTCTTTCAGAAGCATTAGCCCTTTCGACGGGTAAATCGTACCACCTACATCCCCTACATCTGCTAGTTTACCACTGAAAGAGGTCACGCAACATACTCAACTATGCCAGAGCCCATAATGGCTTGTGGTTGCACACAGAAGTTTCCAGCATGAATAACAATATGATCCCTTTGAGCCTGGGTGGCGGACCATAGGATGATCACACGGATTCCCCGAGATCTCCTTGGACAGCACTGGATTGACCCAGGTGCCCACAAACAATCCACCCAGATGTGTGTTAACGTAGCCACCTTAAATAAACCCTTAGTTTATAATAATACTCACAACTGTCATGAATCACTCAACCCAAACCACGTCTACGAGCATAGCATAGCAGTATAAGCATAACGTAGAAGTAACTCCCAGGGTTTGAATGAAAAGGGCAATAGGTACTACCTCAACTACTACTTCCCAATACCCACATGTTATCAAGTCCTAACCATTCAATGTTTGAGGGTTTAAACTAATGTATAAAAACTGGGTAATAAAGGGTATGATCAAAGTGTTACTTGCCTTGCTGACGATCTGAAAACCCTAGTGACTCGTAGTAGCACGCTTCGCACTCCGGAAACTCTATCGCAAACAAGCAATAACATACATAAGCACTCAAGCAATAGATGCAATGGTAAAACTCAAGAGAAAATATCCAAATCGAAAGTTCAACTGAAGTGCTTCAATTTGCAAAAAGAATCAATTGAATCAGAGCTACGAAACTCAAACTGCGGTCAAAAGAAGTTCGAATTCAAATCTGCTTGCAACCAAATTTTAATTTGTCAAAATCATGTTCAAGTTGGTTAACTAGAAAGAGGGGTTCGAGGCGAAGATTTTGGCGTTGGTTTCACTAGATTTGGACGAACGGTTGAAAAACTGTGAGGGTTTGAAGGTCAGCGGCTAATCTACTATAAAAATAATCGCAAATAGGTCCCTGGCCGAAAATAAAATAAAAAGAAAAGACTAACGAACTAACGTTCGTTAATAGAGACAAACGAACGAACGTGTTCGTAAACAGAGGCTTACGGGCGAACGACGAAACCAAAGAAAACCGGGAAAACTGATCTATAAAAAACCTAGTGGGATCTAGGGTTTACCGAATAAATCGATGAAAAACCGAGAAAAACCGGTCGGCGGTGTGGTCAACGGCGAGGCGGCGGGGCTAGGGGGGCTCCGGCGGCGGCGACGTGCGGCGGCGCAGCAGCAATAGTAGCGGCGGGCGGCGGCGCGGGCTGCAGCGACGGCAGCGGTGGCGGTGGGCGGCTGCGGCGGCTCCGGATGGGGTGGAGAGGGGCGGCGGCGGCTACTTATAGGAGGGGGGGCTCGGCTTGTGGGAGGGGGCATGGGCAGCGGTGTCCGGGTGGGACACGGCGGCGTGCGGCGGCGCGGCTCGGGACTCTGTCCCGAGTCGGAGAGGGGAGGTGGCGGCGCGATGGGCGTGGCCCGGCTTGGCTCGGGCCGTCTGAGGGAGTCCTGGATTAGGGGGTATCCGGACAGCCGGACTATATCCTTTGGCCGGACTGTTGGACTATGAAGATACAAGATTGAAGACTTCGTCCCATGTCCGGATGGGACTCTACTTGGCGTGGAAGGCAAGCTAGGCAATACGGATATGTATATCTCCTCCTTTGTAACCGACCTTGTGTAACCCTAGCCCCCTCCGGTGTCTATATAAACCAGAGGGTTTTAGTCCATAGGACAACATACAATCATACCATAGGCTAGCTTCTAGGGTTTAGCGTCTTTGATCTCGTGGTAGATCAACTCTTGTACTACTCATATCATCAAGAACAATCAAGCAGGATGTAGGGTTTTACCTCCATCAAGAGGGCCCGAACCTGGGTAAACATCGTGTCCCCTGCCTCATGTTACCATCCGCCTTAGACGCATAGTTCGGGATCCCCTACCCGAGATCCGCCGGTTTTGACACCGACATTGGTGCTTTCATTGAGAGTTCCACTGTGTCGTCATCATAAGGAGGATGGCTCGCCTCGTTGTCAAGGACAACATCATCCCTGGGGGAGCCCTGGCTATAGGCCAAACTCTCCGACTAGGCGGCTTCGTCATGACCGCCCACTCGGCCACTGCGCCGACGATGACCTCTCGGGTCATCGAAAAAAGCCTCCACATCTGCTCGAAATTTGCCGAGCAGATGGATCAAATGGAGCTCTCCTCTTTGAACGAGCTCTTGGATCGCATTGCCGCTCTGGGAGTCACTACGGACTACGACCGGATCGGGCTTAAACCCGACCAAAGGGAGATTAACTCTCTGCCGGTCACCCATCAGATAGCGGTGGTGGAGGAGCAATGCGGCGATTCTCCTTCTATCCCGAGGACGAACTATGTCCGTATTCCCGAGCTCTCCGAATAGGATACTCTCTCACGGGAGGACACCGCCCTAACCCTGAATCCAGAATCAGGCTGCATACCGAACCCACAGGGCAACATCTCGGAGCCTGAACTTCCAAGATCGGAAACTCCCCTACCCCGGGATCATAGATTGGGTCAAGGTCTGGACTTAAATCCACCCACCCACCTAGATACAAATGATCTTTCCCACATTAGGCAAGCGCCCCAAGAGACAGTACATCACTATTGGGCCAGATTCCTCCTTGTAATGAACAAGGTCAAGGACTGTCGCGAGGAAGATGCAATTTCATTCTTTTGCAACAATTGCACGGACAAGGGAGTCCTCAACGCCATAAGTCGCCGTGACGTAGCACACTTCGCTGACCTGGCGGCCATAGTATGAAAATACTGTGCGATGAAAGGTTCCTGGAAAACCCAAACGCAATTTTGGGATAATCCGGCTCTGACAAAACCCCCAGTACGAACTAAAAGGGTGCACTCTCATAAGTCGCCTGACTCAATTACAAAGAAGCAAACACCCACTACAGGGCGTGGAACCGTATTAGAGGGATGGCTTAACGGGCCCTGCAAAATCCATAGTACACCGGATACCATATCAACACACATCCTTAGAGCATGTTGGGTACTCCGGCAGGTGGCCAAAAGCGGTGATGATCTTCTCACCCAAAATACCTCAGAGCATCTTCCCACGGATAACAATACAGTATTAACGGTCTTCGAGACCTTCGCCTCAAATAATAGGCGCAAACGAGCACTCCGCAGCCTTGCCGAAGTCTGCCACGTGGCAGCAATAAATCCATGGAGCGACACGGCTATCACCTTCAATGCCAGTGACGAACCTAAATTCCGAACAGCCTGAGCACCAGCCGCTTTGGTCCTCAGTCCAATTGTGGACGGCTTTCGGCTCACTAAGGTGCTCATGGACGGCGGCAGCGGATTAAACCTCATTTATGAGGAGACTCTCCAAAAAATGGAAATAGGCAGCAACCGTATTGAGCAAAGCAGTACGACCTTCCGAGGAATCATCCCTAGTTGGGAGGTACGTTGCGCTGGGAAAATCACACTGATGTGGTATTCGGCACTCCGGAGAATTACAGGTCCGAAGAAATTACATTCCAAGTGGCCCCATTCAGTAGCGGATACCACGCCCTTCTAGGGCGGGAGGCATTCACGATTTTTAAAGCCATACCCCATTACGGGTACATGAAGCTCAAAATGCCCGGACCCAAGGGAATTATCACTCTAGCTAGTGATCCGTACATAGCACTCCGCGCCGAGAACAAAACAGCTGCACTAGCCCTCGAGGCATTATCCGAAGTCCTTGTGGCGGAGGAGTTAACTGCGCTGCGCTCCACGGTAGACAGGGACGACGTGATACTAGACAAAAGATCCAAGTCCACCTCCTTTAAGCCAGCGGACGAAATAGTTAAATTCCAAGTCCATCCAATGGACCCTACAAAAACAGCATCCATCGGGGCACAGTTAGACCCCACGGTAGACGCTGCACTACGGGAGTTTCTGCGCGAGAATTGGGATATATTCGCCTGGCATCCTTCAGACATGCCAGGAATCCCACGCAGATTGGCCGAGCATAGCCTTAATATTCTAAAAGGATTCAAGACGGTCAAGCAGACTCTTTGGCGTTTCTCTGAACCTAAGCGACAAGCCATGGGAGAGGAGCTGGCCAAGCTACTGGAAGCCGGATTCATTAAAGAAATAAAACATCCGGATTGGCTAGCAAACCTGGTGATGGTACCAAAGAAGAACAAATCCTGGCGCCTATGTGTCGACTTCAAAGACCTTAATAAGGCTTGCCCAAAGGATCCCTTCCCACTCCCTCGCATCGATCAAATCATCGATGCTACCGCAGGACACGAATCATTGTGCTTCCTCGATGCATACTCCGGTTACCCCAAGATTAAGATGGCAGAGTCTGATCAAGCCGCAACGACATTCATCACGCCATACGACCCCTTATGTTTTAACACAATGCCCTTCGGGCTAAAAAACGCCGGCGCAACATATCAGCGCATGATCCAGACATGTCTGGAAAAGCAGACCGGTAATACTGTGGAGGCATATGTAGACGATGTGGTCATTAAAACCAGACACGTCGACTCTTTAATAGACGACTTGAGGCTCATGTTCACCAATCTCCGAACATATGACATTAAGCTTAATCCAGAAAAATGCGTTTTCGGTGTTCCCACCGGAAAGCTCATGGGCTTCATCGTCTCCAGTAGAGGAATTGAAGCAAATCCGGCTAAAATCCGAGCTCTGTCGCAGTTGGCTATCCCAACTGACCTCAAGCAAATCCAGAAATTGACTGGATGTGTGGCGGCTTTAAGCCGCTTTATCTCCTGATTAGGAGAAAAGGCACTCCCCCTTTATCGCCTTCTTCGGCGCACCGAACACTTCGAGTGGACGGACGCAACCACGGCCGGACTGGAAGAAATAAAAGCCATCCTGGCCACCAACCCAATCCTGGCCACGCCAACTGTTGGCGAACCAATGCTATTATATATAGCGACAACTCACCAAGTTGTAAGCGCAGTGCTCATCGTCGAACGAGAGATGGACGGACATAAATTCCCACTTCAAAAGCCGGTATATTATGTATCCACCGTCCTCACTCCATGCAAATCACGGTACCCACATTACCGAAAGATAGCATACGCGGTATTTATGGCATCCCGGAAATTACGACACTACTTTCAAGGGTGTTCGATTATGGTGGCCTCCGAAGTACCACTCAATGACATAATAAACAACCGCGATGCCATGGGCCGGATTGCCAAATGGGCCATCGAGCTCCTCCCGTTCGACATAACACATAAACCACGACGAGCCATTAAGTCGCAAGTACTGGCTGATTTCGTAGCCGAATGGACAGAAGCCGAACTCCCTAAAGAGTACAACGCATACTCCAATTGGATCATGCACTTTGACGGCTCTAAAATGCTGGCTGGTCTGGGGGCTGGCATCGTCTTGACGTCCCCCACTGGAGATACGGTGCAATACGTGCTCCAAATACTATATACAGACTCCAATAACACAACCGAATACGAGGCCCTATTACATGGTGTCCGGATGGCAATATCCATGGGCATCCAACGCCTAGAGGTGCGTGGGGACTCGAACCTCGCAATATCCCAAATAAATGGAGACTTCGATGCCAAGGATCTGAAAATGGCGGCATATTGCAACGCCGTCCTCAAAGTGTCAGCTCGGTTCGAGGGGCTCGAATTCCACCACGTGGCTCGGGAAAACAACCAGGCGACGGACATCCTAGCCCGTATTGGCGCTAAACGCGACCCTGTCCCACCGAACATCTTCCTAGAAAGACTGTTTAAACCATCGGTGGTATGGGAAGGGGACACCGACAAAAATAGTCCGGACCCGGCCTCAACCCCAGATACCGAATACTCTGACACAATCGGAGGCTCTGCCACCGAAATAACACCTTCAGCCCACGAGATAATGGCCGTGATCGCCCCGTGGACAGAACCATTCCTGGCCTACCTAACTAGACAAGAATTACCCGAGGACCAAAATGAAGCCCGCTGCATAGTGCGGTGATCTAAAGCCTACAAGGTCCATGAGGGAGAGCTTTATAAGAAAAGCACAACCGGAGTCCTTCAAAGGTGCATCTCCGAAGAGGAAGGGCGGAAGCTTTTGGCAGAAATCCATGCCGGACTCGGCGGCCACCATGCCGCAGCCCGGGCCCTTGTAAGCAAGGCCTTCTGTATATGTTTTTATTGGCCGACGGCCCGGGCAGATGCACAACATCCGGTACAACATTGTGTCGGTTGCCAGCTTTTTGCAAACCAAAGCCACATGCCACCTATCGCCCTCCAAACAATCCCCATTACTTGGCCCTTTGCGGTCTGGGGGCTCGATATGGTCGGACCCCTCAAAGGGGGAACCCATAAGAAAAAATACTTACTGGTCATGGTGGATAAATTCACCAAATGGATAGAAGCCAAACCTGTCAAAACGGCCAAATCCAGACCGGTGATAGACTTCATATCCGGGGTTGTACACCGTTATGGCGTCCCCCACAGCATCATCATTGACAACGGCACGAACTTTACAACCGACGAGGTGAAACTTTGGTGCAGCAACATGGGCATCAAACTCGATTATGCTTCCGTCTATCATCCACAAACTAACGGTCAAGTCGAATGAGCGAATGGTCTTATCATGAGCGGCATTAAACCCATATTAGTCCGGTCTTTAAAGGAATCAGACACTCATTGGGTAGAGGAGCTCGACTCCGTACTTTGGGGTCTGCGGACCACGCCGAATCGCACTACTGGATACACACCGTTTTTATGGTGTACGGCGCCAAGGCGGTGCTGCCTTGTGACATAATTCATGACTCACCTTGAGTGTGCATGTTCGAAGAAAGAGAGGCCGAGCTTGATCGGCATGACAGTTTGGATGCCCTGGAGGAGGAGCGCGACATGGCAAAAGCCCGTTCCGCATTCTATCAGCAACAGGCTCGAAGGTATCAAAGCAGAGAAGTGCGGGCCAAAACCTATAATGTTGGCGAACTAGTTCTATGCCTACTGGAGAAGAAAAAGAACAAGCTCAAGCCCAAATGGGAAGGTCCCTTCATTATCGACCAGGTTCTGACCGGTGGAGCGTACCGACTGCGGGATGCATCGAATAATTGACTCGAGCCAAACCCATGGAACGTAGCCAGACTCCGAAGATTCTATGCCTAGCGCCGGACTCTATGTTCGTCTCCTTACCTCCATGAATTTTTTGCACATCTGTTTTCTCTCTCTTTCTTTCTCTCTTTTCTCTTCAAGGCCCTAAAGAGCTACACTTGTGTCTTGGTTACACAATCTTGACGCGCTAACCGCGCTCAATATACCTGGGGGCTTCCTATACAGAAGCTTAATTTAATTACCTTTCCGGGCTTTATGCCCCGCACATGTGTTATTCTTCTGCATGTACGTTTTTTCGCCATTATATGCATCAATATGACTTAAGTTTTGTCCAAGCTGGGTTGCCTGGCTCATGTATTTATGCCCTACATTCCAGCTAATTCGGCTAGGGCATAAGGGGAGCACCTCTGCGATTGTTACTGTCGGGTCAGCCGGATGTGTACCTCAGACTGGGTGAAGCCGAAAGCTAGCGTTCTTAAGGGAATATTCGGTCGGTGAATAAAAGATGACTTTCATTTCAATTACTACACGCCCCCAGATGTTTTTTGCTTGCATCTCGCAGTTCGGACATGCACATTAGGGCATGCGTACCCAGGGAAAGGAACCCTTAACGAAACTATTCTCCCTGGAAGATGTTTCTTACTATCCACGTAATATAACATAGCTAGTTGGGTACTTGTCTGTTCAAGCACTTATGACCCCTACGCCTGGTTTCCATGCATACCCCGGTTTTTATATAACCAAGTGGGTATTCGGATACACTCCGGACTATCGGGTCCAGAGGTTGTGACGCCCGGATATTTAAGCTACAGTAATTCTTTGCTAATGATGCCACGTCACTTCGACTACTGTCGCTAATCTCGTGTTAGTTCGGAACCGATTCAAATTCTAATTCAAAATCAAGCAAACAATAGATGTTTTCAAATATTAAAACTAAAATGTTCGGAGTGAACCAAATATTGCATAGATAATTATGGTGGAGAAACCACACCTTTATAAAATGTTTAAATAATATGAGATGAATAAAACAGCAGCAAAGCAATTATTCAAATGCTTTAAAATAATAAACGATTTAAAACTATTTTTATTTGAGTGCTAAACGGTTTGTGGCAGTGGCATGAATTGTAACACTATTTTAGATGCCACTTTTGTATTTTTGGAAACTAAAATAAAACAAATAAGAACTAAAAGAATAAATAAAATAAAATAGAAAATAAACAACAAAAAAATAAAAGAGACAAAGACCCCCCCTCCCGAGCTGGGCCTCGGCCCAGCAGGCTACATGGCCGCCAGGCCGGCCCAACCGCGCCCGCTACTAATCCCCTCGGGCGCCAGAAACCCTAGCCCCTCTCCCCCCACTACCCCACGACCCCCACTCCTCTTCCCCTCTCCCGATCCGATCTGGGGGCGGGATCGAACCCCCCCAGCGCCCGAGGCCGCTGCCCCTGACGCCGCCCAGACGGCCGCGCCCCGCCACCCGGTGCTGCCCGACGCCGCTTGCCGTTGCCCGCCGACGCCGTTGCTCGTCGCCTCCCCAACCCCGTCGCTGGTGCCGTCCCAGGCCGCCGTCACCGCTCGCCGGAACCACCGCGGGCCACGACTCCGTCGCCGCCCGTCATCCCCAACTCCTCCTCGACCCCCACTGCCCAGACCCTGCTCCGCGCCGTGAGCCCCCCTTCTCCTTCCCTCCCCTGCTTGATGCGCCACCGCGCGAGCTCGTGCGCCCCAGCACCCACGCTCACCATGGCCCCCGCGCCCGCTGGCCGCGTCAGGCGCCCCCCAGCGCCTCGCGTCCCGGTCCTCCTCCTCCCCGTGCCCGCGCGCCGCGCTCGCCAGCGGCTCTGCTGCATCTGCTTCTGCCGCCGCACGAGTTCCCGCTCACGGCCACCATGGCCCTTGCCGCCCCCACCGCGCCTGTACCCCTCCTCGACGCCGTTCAAGCCGCCCCAGTCACCGCCGTCGCGCGCCTGGCCCCAGGCCGCGCCGCGCCTGTGCCCCCTGCTGGCCTCTCCGAGGCCACGACCTTGCACCATCGTGCCGGGCTACGGCCTCGCCGACGCCCCTGTTGCCCCGTGCCCTCGCATGGGCGCACGCCCGTTAACCGCGCCCGATAGGCCCCCTGGGCCTATGACAACGGGCCCCGCCCCAGAACAAAAAAAATGATGAATAATAATAATAATAATAATAAATAATTAAAATAATTAATTAATTAATTAATTAATTAAGTTAATTAATCCTGTTAATTAATCTAATCAATTAGTTAGGTTAATTAAACCCTAATTAACATAAACAGTGTATGACAGGTGGGTCCCACTGGACCCACTGGTCAGGTTGACCAAGTCAACTCTGTTGACTGCTGATGTCAGCATGACATCATGCTGATGTCATTAATCTGTTTTCCGAATTAATTTAAATAATTAATTAAATTCCAGAAATTAATAAAATCTTTAGAAAATCATATCTTATAATCCGTAACTCGGATTAAAATATTTTCAACATAAAAGTTGCTCAGAATGTAGAGACGATTCCGGATACGCAAACCGTTCGTTCGCCACACCTCCCTAACCTATCGAACTCGCAACTTTCCCCCTCTAGCTCCTCTGCCCGAAAACGCGAAACACCGGGGATACTTTCCCAGATGTTTCCCCCCTTCACCGGTACCACCTCGTACCGCGTTAGGGCACACCTAGCACCACACTTTGTCATGTCATGCATCGTCATGCATTTGTTTGCATTATATTTATTGTTTTTCCCCCTCTTCTCTCGCTAGACACCGAGACCGACGCCGCTGCTACCCAGTACGACTATGGTGTTGACGACCCCTCTCCCTTGCCAGAGCAACCAGGCAAGCCCCCCCTTTGATCACCAGATATCACCTACTCTTCTCTATACTGCTTGCATTAGAGTAGTGTAGCATGTTACTGCTTTCCGTTAATCCTATACTGATGCATAGCCTGTCCTTGCTACTACTGTTATTACCATTACCTGCTATCCTACTGCTTACTATAGGATGCTAGTGTTCCATCAGTGGCCCTACACTCTTGTCCGTCTGCCATGCTATACTACTGGGCCGTGATCACTTCGGGAGGTGATCACGGGCATATACAATATACTTTACACAGTTACATTACCTGTGATACTGATCGGAGATGTGGGCTGAAGGGGCAGGTGGCTCCATCCAGGTAGTGGTGGGCCTGGGTTCCCGACGGCCCCCAATTGTTACTTTGTGGCGGAGCGACAGGGCAGGTTGAGACCACCTAGGAGAGAGGTGGGCCTGGCCCTGGTCGGCGTTCGCAGATACTTAACACGCTTAACGAGATCTGGGTATTTGATCTGAGTCTGGCCATTTGGTCTATACGCACTAACCATCTACGCGGGAGTAGTTATGGGTATCCCGGCGTCGTGGTATCAGCCGAAGCCTTCGTGACGTCAGCGACTGAGTGGCGCGCGCCGGATTGGACCGTAAGCCTGCTCTTGTATTAAGGGGGCTAGTTCTGCTTCCGGTCGCGTTCGCAACGTGCAGGTGTGCAAAGGGCGATGGGCCCAGACCCCTGCGCCATAGGGTTTAGACCGGCGTGCTGACCTCTCTGTTGTGCCTAGATAGGGCTGCGATGTGTTGATCTTCCGAGGCCGGGCATGACCCAGAAAAGTGTGTCCGGCCAAATGGGATCGATCGTGTTGGGGAATGTGGTGCACCCCTGCAGGGAAGTTAATCTATTCGAATAGCCGTGATCTTCGGTAACAGGACGACTTGGAGTTGTACCTTGACCTTATGACAACTAGAACCGGATACTTAATAAAACACACCCTTCCAAGTGCCAGATACAACCGGTGATCGCTCTCTCACAGGGCGACGAGGGGAGGATCATCGGTTAGGGTTATGCTATGCGATGCTACTTGGAGGACTTCAGTCTACTCTTTTCTACATGTTGCATGATGGAGGTGGCCAGAAGCATAGTCTTTGACAGGGTTAGCTATCCCCCTCTTATTCTGGCTTTCTGCAGTACAGTCCACCGATATGGCCCTTTACACATTTACGCATGCATATGTAGTGTAGCTCCTTGCTTGCGAGTACTTTGGATGAGTACTCACGGTTGCTTTCTCCCTCTTTTCCCCCTATCCCTTCTACCTGGTTGTCGCAACCAGATGTTCGAGCCCAGGATCCAGACGCCACCGTCGACGACGACTCCTACTACACCGGAGGTGCCTACTACTACGTGCTGCCCGCTGATGACGACCAGGAGTAGTTAGGAGGATCCCAGGCAGGAGGCGTGCGCCTCTTTCGATCTGTATCCCAGTTTGTGCTAGCCTTCTTAAGGCAAACTTGTTTAACTTATGTCTGTCCTCAGATATTGTTGCTTCCGCTGACTCGTCTATGATCGAGCTCTTGTATTCGAGCCCTCGAGGCCCCTGGCTTGTAATATGATGCTTGTATGACTTATTTTATTTGTAGAGTTGTGTTGTGATATCTTCCCATGAGTCCTTGATCTTGATCGTACACATTTGCGTGCATGATTAGTGTACGGTCAAATCGGGGGCGTCACAAGTTGGTATCAGAGCCGACTGCCTGTAGGAATCCCCCTTCCACACTCCTTGGCCGAAGTCGAGTCTAGACATTGCAAAAAGTTTTACTAACATGGCTGTGCGGCCCCTGGGCCCATGTCGCCATCGGGTGTTACTAGGATCTTTTGCTCCTCGACCCTTACTCTGGGACTCTAACCTCTCTTCTATTCGGGTTAAATGAATTTTGATAAATCTAACATTAGGATCTCGTTATCACTTCAACCTGGAGAGCCCCTTATTACTGATGATCGTCTGCTGCACGTGAAGACCCTGAAGATACTCTCCGCTGTTAACCCGAGGACTTGTATTCATCGCGTTTGCAATTCCCCTTCCACCGTCAACCCTTATGGATAACTACTTTCAGTTGTTAATCTTACAATCATTCCCAGTTGGTCTTGTTATTACAGGATACCCCGAAATACTCGTCGTAGTTTCAATAATCCTTTGAGCTTACTGCCTTGATGTTCTTTGTCACCTGAATACCCCTATGGATAATTCTCGCGCTTATCGAGTATCTGCTCATCCCCCAGTTGTCCATGTGTTTCGCAATGGTCTTCGAAATACTATTCGATCCTCCAAAAATCCTTAGTAGCTTATTGCTCTGCAATACTTGTCTGCTTGCATTATGGATGCTTTCCATATGTCTGGCAATATTCGTTAGTATCGTTAGACACCATCATTTTGATCCTATTGATTCAACATGAGTGCGAATGCACGCAATCATCAGTTGATCCTTTTAAATCATCTTTCCGGCTCAGACATCATTTTAAGCATGAGCTGGTTCTCGACCAATCAGATTGCCATCGATTGTACCCCTAAGTCTATCCAACTTGTCCGTCCTTGATCGGAGCGTTTGCTCCTGATCCCTTGATTTGAAAATCATAATTCCTTTGTTATTTAAACGTTGAATTATTCAGATGTTCTGTAAAACGATGCATTTGCATTCTTTATTCCTCTGATTGGGTATCGATACTCACATCAGCTCCATTGTGGATCACCATATCCACTGTTGGATTATTATCCGACGATGTCCTTCATAATTAATGACCTTGTGAGTTCTGTCTCCGATACATAATGCCTTTGGTAATTTGTATCCTCTCCTTTTGCCAACCATGCTCTGCTTTCGAGCTGGTAATATTTACTCTCAAAGCTTGTGGTATATGTTTCCACGATACCCTGACGGGTTGAACCTATGCCTTCCTTAATTTGTGTGACCTCGAAATTTATGCGGGTTATACCCTGCTGACGCTTCGTCAGATAACTTTTCAACACTACAACTTCGAAAAGGGGAGGTAAATGTAAGGTTATGCATTGAAGAAGTGGGAGTCAACCTTGAACTTTGTGTTCATGCCCATGGACACGATGTAGATCTTATCATTAAAGCTTCTCTTAGATTAAATTATTCCTTTGGTATAAGTTCATCTTATATCTGGGATCTGACCTTTTTCAATCGTGGTTCCGACCATGTTCTCCTTTAAATACCATTTCGCGTGCAAGTTTAAGCGCTTGTCTTCTGTAGAGCAATACCCCAGTCCAACCTCTACTTTGATCTGTCATCAAGTATTACCCCCCCTGGTATCTCGAGGATACCACGGGATACATAACTTCTTATGAGTTCTTCATCAACTAATATTCTTGCTGATTCCATTTTTCCAACGGGTTCTCAGTTGTTAGAACCCCTCAAGGACACCGACAACTGAATTGAGTCCGCACTATGATTCAACAACTCTTGGTAACCTTCATTACTTACGAGTCTGAACTCGATCACGTCATTCCGAGCCTACTCGGCTATATCATTATCGTGCCAAATTTTAACTGTGCTACCTGGTCCTTCTTTCCGGAGCACAATTTCGACGATGGGCTAAGCTTACATCGATCTTCCTTGTCTTATTGTTTCACCTCAAACAACAAACTTGATTTCAAGTTTGTGTCGCACCCATGGTTCCAATAACCTTTCGCTTCATCATTCGTTTGACTTGATGTCATCGCCGACCGATTACATCTCCATGAAACCTCTCGACAGAAATTGTCATGATCATCATCAACATTTCGAGCTCCTCAAGGATATCAATTGAATTCCTGATGAGAAATACCATCCTTGCCCTCGATGATTTGTGTTATCATCGACCACTCGATTGCCTTCCGTTCAACACAAACTTGTTCGTGTTTGGTGTTATACCTTGAGATCCTTGCTATCCAGCATTTGTTCTCCTTTACCTTGGAGTATTACCATCTTTTATGTCAAGAATGTTGTGAGAATTTCACCACCTCTTAAGGATTCTTGGTATTGTGATACTTCTCACCATCACCATTCTTTCTTGGTCCTCGTGTTGATTCCAACCGGGGTACCAACAAGTGAACAGTGTTGTTTGGATTCTGCACTTCTAGCAACCCTATTGCTTTGAAGTTAATGGTCGGCCGTTCATTCTTAGACTATTGATTATTGAATCACCATTCTGACATTGGTCGTGCAACCCAACCCATATTTTGGGCGCACCTTTCAACCAATGTTTAATTGTGTATGTTTTCCGTGAGCATACTTCCTTATATCATTTGATCTGACAAATGTTATCTCCTTGTTCACTTAATTGTGGAAATCCATGTTTTGTTAATCTCAATGAATTGTCGCTGATTCCCTTAGCCACCTCCTCATTATATCCTTGATTTAATAATGAACTCATGATTCAGAACTTGCTTCCATAGTTCAATTCCCGAGGATCTTACAATGTCGTCTCGTCAATTTGTCTTGCACCTTTTCTTCTCAGGAATCTTGAGTCCGAGGTTTCCTAACACCGATCAGATCTGAATCTCGGTCATATATGATGGTTGGAACATACTTTCAAGAGTTATAACATTGATCCTCATATGACCTGGTAAGGTGATGTCATGCCAGCACACCTGGCCGGAGGACCTACTGTTATAGTTTTCTTATTAGCAAGGTTAGCCATTCTTCCACGAGGAAACTATAAGACTTATTCTATAAGTTGTTCCTGATGGATCCTTTGCATATCCAAAGTCCGATCTTTGCTTGAAGACCATGTCGATGCTATCTCGAAGCATGTCTGTGGTACTTCGATTTTCAATAAAAACATTTGAAGCATAATGCTAAATGTTACCTGCTCAATTATCCAAACACCATTGCATGGGTAATGTCATGAAATTTCTTTCCCCTTTCCTAAAGAGTTTTTATTATATCCTGCCAAGGATATCATGCTCTGCTTGTCCTTGGGGAGGATATACCCCTGATATATGTATTTAAACGCATTTTCCTTTCCATTAATTGGTTTAACCTTTCTTGTGATCTATATGATCTAAGCAGTAATATTCTCCTGCTTATGTATATACCTTGGTGTACAATTCTGTCACCAAGACCCTGTTACTGTTGTTGATGACATTTCGGTAGCCACCGATGGATGGGAACCTTGCCTATTGGCCCGCCTCGTTCAACGAGCAGGAAAATGGTTCTCTTCGTCCCTCGCCCTTGGTACCAACGTTGTTGCCGACATAGCTGACATGGTACTCCCTGACATGCCTTGCTATCATGACCGTGCAAGATGTCACTGCTCCTATAAAAAAAAAGAACAACATGGTGGGCCCATAACCCACAGTTTCATAGGATCGAAACCTGACACTCCTGTACACCACCTGTTCCCAAGGTTGTTCCTCGCACTTGACTTCGTATGTAATTCACGGACCACCTGTCTAATGATCTATTCTGGTATGTGGCACAATACCTATTCTCGTTGCCCTGAAACCCTTTCACCTTCTGATTAGGCATCGAATGATTGCCTATCCGTTTGAAACTTCTCATGGTACCTTCTTACTTTGCTCTCGATATCTTCTTAAGTTTCAATTCGAGAGATACTTATGCTTCTTCCCTGAGTTAACCGTCTGATGCTCGATCTTGTTAGAATCCATCCATATAGAGTTTTCCCTTCTTACCCTTTTGTAAGTACGATGGAGTTCCCGAAGAAAGGACGACAACTTCATCATGATGCATTGATGCATAGGAATGAAGACATCGACGCTATGGATCGACCTGTTCGAGAAGAGCAACCAAGACCGAGAAGATCCGTTAGGTTTTTCGTAACCCAATCCCTCCCCCTTACTCCCTCCTAAATCTCGGGACGAGATTTCTTGTAGTGGAGGAGAATTGTGACGCCCGAATATTTAAGCTACAGTAATTCTTTGCTAATGATGCCACGTCACTTCGATTACTGTCGCTAATCTCGTGTTAGTTCGGAACCGATTCAAATTCTAATTCAAAATCAAGCAAACAATAGACGTTTTCAAATACTAAAACTAAAATGTTCGGAGTGAACCAAATATTGCATAGATAATTATGGTGGAGAAACCACACCTTTATAAAATGTTTAAATAATATGAGATGAATAAAACAGCAGCAAAGCAATTATTCAAATGCTTTAAAATAATAAACGATTTAAAACTATTTTTATTTGAGTGCTAAACGGTTTGTGGCAGTGGCATGAATTGTAACACTATTTTAGGTGCCACTTTTGTATTTTTGGAAACTAAAATAAAACAAATAAGAACTAAAAGAATAAATAAAAGAAAAGAGAAAATAAACAACAAAAAAATAAAAGAGACAAAGACCCCCCCCCCCCCGAGCTGGGCCCCGGCCCAGCAGGCTACAGGGCCGCCAGGCCGGCCCAACCGCGCCCGCTACTAATCCCCTCGGGCGCCAGAAACCCTAGCCCCTCTCCCCCCCACTACCCCACGACCCCGACTCCTCTCCCCCTCTCCCGATCCGATCTGGGGGCGGGATCGAACCCCCCCAGCGCCCGAGGCCGCTGCCCCTGACGCCGCCCCGACGGCCGTGCCCCGCCACCCGGTGCTGCCCGACGCCGCTTGCCGTTGCCCGCCGACGCCGTTGCTCGTCGCCTCCCCGACACCGTCGCTGGTGCCGTCCCAGGCCGCCGTCACCGCTCGCCGGAACCACCGCGCGCCACGACTCCGTCGCCGCCCGTCATCCCCGACCCCCACTGCCCCAGACCCTGCTCCGCGCCATGAGCCCCCCTTCTCCTTCCCTCCCCTGCTCGACGCGCGACCGCGCGAGCTCGTGCGCCCCAGCACCCACGCTCAACATGGCCCCTGCGCCCGCTGGCCGCGTCAGGCGCCCCCCCAGCGCCTCGCGTCCCGGTCCTCCTCCTTCCCGTGTCCGCGTGCCGCGCTCGCCCGCGGCTCTGCTGCATCTGCTTCTGCCGCCGCACGAGCTCCCGCTCACGGTCACCATGGCCCTTGCCGCCCCCAGCCGCGCCTGTACCCCTCCTCGACGCCGTTCAAGCCGCCTCGGTCACCGCCGTCGACCGCCGTCGCGCGCCTGGCCCCAGGCCGCGCCGCGCCCGTGCCCCCTGCTGGCCTCTCCGAGGCCACGGCCTTGCACCACCGTGCCGGGTTATGGCCTCGCCGACGCCCCTGTTGCCCCGTGCCCTCGCACGGGCGCACGCCCGTTAACCGCGCCCAATAGGCCCCCTGGGCCTATGACAACGGGCCCCGCCCCAGAAAAATAAATGATGAATAATAAAAAAAAAAATTTAAAATAATTAATTAATTAATTAATTAAGTTAATTAATCCTGTTAATTAATCTAATCAATTAGTTAGGTTAATTAAACGCTAATTAACATAAACAATGTATGACAGGTGGGTCCCACTGGACCCACTGGTCAGGTTGACCAAGTCAACTCTGTTGACTGCTGATGTCAGCATGACATCATGCTGATGTCATTAATCTGTTTTCTGAATTAATTTAAATAATTAATTAAATTCCAGAAATTAATAAAATCTTTAGAAAATCATATCTTATAATCCGTAACTCGGATTAAAATATTTTCAACATGAAAGTTGCTCAGAATGTCGAGACGATTCTGGATACGCAAACCGTTCGTCCGCCACACCTCCCTAACCTATCGAACTCGCAACTTCCCCCCTCTGGCTCCTCTGCCCGAAAACGCGAAACACCGGGGATACTTTCCCGGATGTTTCCCCCCTTCACCGGTACCACCTCGTACCGCGTTAGGGCACACCTAGCACGACGCTTTGTCATGTCATGCATCGTCATGCATTTGTTTGCATTATATTTATTGTTTCTTCCCCCTCTTCTCTTGCTAGACACCGAGACCGACGCCGCTGCTACCCAGTACGACTACGGTGTTGACGACCCCTCTCTCTTGCCAGAGCAACCAGGCAAGCCCCCCCTTTGATCACCAGATATCGCCTACTCTTCTCTATACTACTTGCATTAGAGTAGTGTAGCATGTTACTGCTTTCCGTTAATCCTATACTGATGCATAGCCTATCCTTGCTACTACTGTTGTTACCATTACCTGCTATCCTACTGCTTAGTATAGGATGCTAGTGTTCCATCAGTGGCCCTACACTCTTGTCCGTCTGCCATGCTATACTACTGGGCCGTGATCACTTCGGGAGGTGATCACGGGCATATACAATATACTTTACACAGTTACATTACCTGTGATACTGATCGGAGATGGGGGCTGAAGGGGCAGGTGGCTCCATCCAGGTAGTGGTGGGCCTGGGTTCCCGACGGCCCCCGACTGTTACTTTGTGGTGGAGCGACAGGGCAGGTTGAGACCACCTAGGAGAGAGGTGGGCCTGGCCCTGGTCGGCATTCGCAGATACTTAACACGCTTAACGAGATCTGGGTATTTGATCTAAGTCTGGCCATTTGGTCTATACGCACTAACCATCTACGCGGGAGTAGTTATGGGTATCCCGGCGTCGTGGTATCAGCCGAAGCCTTCGTGACGTCAGCGACTGAGTGGCGCGCGCTGGATTGGACCGTAAGCCTGCTCTTGTATTAAGGGGGCTAGTTCTGCTTCCGGCCGCGTTCGCAATGTGCAGGTGTGCAAAGGGCGATGGGCCCAGACCCCTGCGCCATAGGATTTAGACCGGTGTGCTGACCTCTCTGTTGTGCCTAGGTAGGGCTGCGACGTGTTGATCTTCCGAGGCCGGGCATGACCCAGAAAAGTGTGTCCGGCCAAATGGGATCGAGCGTGTTGGGGAATGTGGTGCACCCCTGCAGGGAAGTTAATCTATTCGAATAGCCGTGATCTTCGGTAACAGGACGACTTGGAGTTGTACCTTGACCTTATGACAACTAGAACCGGATACTTAATAAAACACACCCTTCCAAGTGCCAGATACAACCGGTGATCGCTCTCTCACAGGGCGACGAGGGGAGGATCATCGGTTAGGGTTATGCTATGCGATGCTACTTGGAGGACTTCAGTCTACTCTTTTCTACATGTTGCATGATGGAGGTGGCCAGAAGCGTAGTCTTCGACAGGATTAGCTATCCCCCTCTTATTCTGGCTTTCTGCAGTTCAGTCCACCGATATGGCCCTTTACACATTTACCCATGCATATGTAGTGTAGCTCCTTGCTTGCGAGTACTTTGGATGAGTACTCACGGTTGCTTTCTCCCTCTTTTCCCCCTATCCCTTCTACCTGGTTGTTGCAACCAGATGTTGGAGCCCAGGATCCAGACGCCACCGTCGACGACGACTCCTACTACACCGGAGGTGCCTACTACTATGTGCTGCCCGCTGATGACGACCAGGAGTAGTTAGGAGGATCCCAGGCAGGAGGCCTGCGCCTCTTTCGATCTGTATCCCAGTTTGTGCTAGCCTTCTTAAGGCAAACTTGTTTAACTTACATCTGTCCTCAGATATTGTTGCTTCCGCTGACTCGTCTATGATCGAGCTCTTGTATTCGAGCCCTTGAGGCCTCTGGCTTGTAATATGATGCTTGTATGACTTATTTTATTTGTAGAGTTGTGTTGTGATATCTTCCCGTGAGTCCTTGATCTTGATCGTACACATTTGCGTGCATGATTAGTGTACGGTCAAATCAGGGACGTCACAGAGGTTGAAGCGAAAAGGTCTGCCATGACAAATGATTTACAATCCGGCTAGGGACATTAGATATGTCACTTGAAGTACACAGTCACTAAGACTGATTAAATTCTTCTTCTATACCATCCAACAGGCTGTCTAGCCTACAATCCTGTTGGGAATACTTTGTGGATAATTCTACTTGATCATACACTAAACTAACGGGGATCTCTTTCCCATTGGACCCCACAGGTCTGACCTCGGCCATATGGTTTGGGTTAGCCTTGGTATATCGTGTCTTCACCATAGCCTAGGCTTCCCTCGCACCTTGTCGGCAGGCTGATATCTTCCATAATCGGAAGTGCCGTCGCGCTCCCTTGAGCTTCTCTATAAGCTCCCCCATGCCTCCTGGCGGGGACGCGGATGGCCACAAGGCTTGAGCAATACTCTGCATCACCTACCGAACTTGTTCGTACAGTTTTGAGAGCTCAGGTAGAAGATCACCCGAAGACCCGGGCATCTCCTCCGCGGGACGACCCATCAGCATACCTGCAGACATAACGCTGTTAGCAGGCTTCTTTGCCGAACTCCTTTAAAAAGTTCGTTCAAGCACTTACTAAAAATGCCGCGCCAAAGCCGTTTATTCTCCTTCACGGAGTCCGCAAGCTGGGCCCAGACATCCTTCAGTTCCATGCCCAGCCGAATATTGGCATCTTGGAGATCACTTTTCTCCTGCCTGACTCGCGTCAGCACGCGCTCGCCAACATTTAGCTGTCGATCATCACATGCCGTATTCGCCTCCATGGCCTCCGGATTCACTCCGGGGCCACCTGCAACATCTATTGTTAGGTGTGCATACATGCCGCATACTACCTGGTACCGATATTCTTTGCAATAGACAAAAAGTTACCAGGGGGGCCCTTTTTGGACTCCTTCAATGCGGCAACAATGGCTTCCAGCTGGGCCTTGCACTCCTCCAGCTCTTGAGACAGTTGGGAATTCTTCTCCGTAAGAACCTGCACAAATAATGATCCTTAAATCAGTTGCGTCAACTGTTTCAAGTCTCAGGGGCTACTGATACATATAATCGTCAGATTTGCTTACCCGTATATCCCTTACATACTAGTCCGTGGCTCTGGCTACACCATTTTGAGCAACACGGAGGTACGCGTCTCTAGAATTGAAGGCATCAAATGCCTCTGGTGAGAAGCAAGCATCACGGAGTACCGCCCGGCGACGCCTATGATTCATGGCGCTCTCCACTTCTGAATTTGTAGCGTATAGTCTATCCGCATCCTCTGTAGGAGGAGCATCCAGCGTCCCCCCATGTTGGCTTCCGCCTCTATGTCCGGCCCTGGAGCCCGACTGGTGGAGGCGTGATCGGCAGCCTCTCCCGATATACTCCGGCGAGTGTTTTTTATTAAAGAAGCATGGATGTCATTGCATTTTGAGAAAGACGACAACCACGAGCGAGGTTTTGTGTCATACCTCTGCTCCGGCGTCTCCGTCCTAATCGCCTTCCTTTTTGGCCTACCCGGCTTTGGTGCCTCTTGTTGGCGAGTTGTTGCGGGTTTGGCATGGCGTCCCAAATGCCTTCCCTGTAAAACACCATATGTGTATGGTAGGTGAAGTGTATAAAAGGAGATCCTATTTTTGGAGTTGGGATTTTGTTTTTTCTTACGTGCGACGCAGGGAGCAGCCCGGGATAGTCGGCCGTTATGGCCACCATGGCGTCATCGCAGCTCAATTGATAGAATTGCCTATCTATCAGCTCCACGAATATGTTCGGATTCTCTTCGAGTCTGGGACCGAGGGCCCGGCCAGGGTCCTCTGGTTGTGGAGATGGGCTGTTGACCTCCCTTACAGCTTTTTGCAGTTCTTGCCGTAAAATGGCAAGGTGAGTACCTACGACGAAGAATGCGGGAAGAATGAGAGTAAAGAGGTATAACTCACCCAGCTTGGAGGGTTGTACATGGAGAATCCATCCCGTGGCTTGATACTGATGAACTCCTCTTCCTCTCCCTTGAACAACTCGAACAAAATTTTTGCGAAAGCAGCAGCGGAGTCCGGTCCCTTACGCCCGCAACGGGTGGCATCATCTTCCCCGTTAAAACACCACAGGGGGTGCCCTCGATATTGAAGTGGCTGCACTCCCCGCATTATGCATATTGACATAACCTCGATTATTGTCAATCCTGATTGAGCCAGTGCTTTAATCCGGTTCATCAGGTAAAGGACTTCTCCGTTGTCTTCCTCCTAGGGGCTCCGTGGGCGCCAGCTTCGGCATTTCTTCAGAGGAGCATTGTTGAACTCAGGAAGACCCCGCCGAATAGGGTCTGGAAGGGGGACGTCCTCCATATAAAACCACTACGAAGGCCAGTCTTCGGATGTCTTCTTCGGAGTACCAAATAGGTATCCGGTTTCGGCGATGCGCCATATTTCGGCTCCGCCCACTTGATAAAGTGACCCCTTCTGTGTGCGGGGCACAAGGCAAAATAACCTTTTCCACAGCTCGAAATGAGCCTCGCAGCCCAGAAATAGCTCACAAAGGGCAACGTAGCCGGTGATGTGTAATATGGAAGCAGGGGTGAAATTATGCAGTTGGAGGCCGGAAAACTCCAGGAGCCCGCGGAGGAACGGATGAATTGGGAATCCGAGTCCCCTTAGTAAGTAAGGAACAAGGCACACCCGCTCCCCCTTAGAGGGGCCGGGGAAGCTCTCCGCTTGCTCCCCGCCATTATAGGTGGCGAGCCCGACTCGGACGGGGACCATATACGCTGGAGGGAGAAATCCTTGAGCCTGCAGCTCTACTAATTGACTGTGTGGGACGGAACACGTCTCCCAATCACCGGGCTTAGGGCTACGGGGGCGGGAGGAGGAGCTGCGATGGTCGGCCATGTTGAAGTGGATTTTTCCGAAGCGCGCTCCGATGGATTCTCGCCGTGGGAGGATGGTATGGATTGGATCTAAGAATCCCCATCCCTTTAATAGACAATTTATTTACCTAGCTAGGGGGGCGAATGTAAAAATGCCCTGGCTCCTCGTATTTGTTCGATGCGTGGAAGATAACCCTTATTGAGCACAGAAGCCAAGAAGTCCAGCATTTATGGGCCGGAAACTACTTAACAGACATTCAAGATTTGGAGAAGAACCCGCCTTGCAATGTCGAAGACAATACTGCGCGCCGGACTCAACATCATTGAAGCCTGGTTCGGGGGCTACTGAGGGAGTCCTAGATTAGGGGTTCTCTGGACAGCCGAACTATATCCTTTGGCCGGACTATTGGACTATGAAGATACAAGATTGAAGACTTCGTCCCGTGTCCGGATGGGACTCTACTTGGTGTGGAAGGCCTAGGCAATACGGATATGTATATCTCCTCCTTTGTAACCGACCTTGTGTAACCCTAGCCCCCTCCGGTGTCTATATCAACCGGAGGTTTTAGTCCGTAGGACAACATACAATCATACCATAGGCTAGCTTCTAGGGTTTAGCCTCTTTGATCTCATGGTAGATCAACTCTTGTACTTCTCATATCATCAAGAACAATCAAGCAGGATGTAGGGTTTTACCTCCATCAAGAGGGCCCGAACCTGGGTAAACATCGTGTCCCCTGCCTCCTATTACCATCCGCCTTAGATGCACAGTTCGGGACCCCCTACCCGAGATCCGCCGGTTTTGACACCGACACCGTCCCTGAACTTTTTTTATAAATAGGTTCCGCCAAAAAATCCTAGATAAATATAAAAAAATCTAAAAATGCCAAAAACAATTTTTACTGTCTAAATAAAATATTTAGAACAAAGTGAACATTTTTCCGGCCTAAAAATGCAATTTTTGAAAAATGCATATTTTTCTAATTCAAATAAAATCTCGAATAAAATCCAAATAAAATATTAATTTGATTTTAAAATCTTTCCTCCAATATTCCCCTCTGATTTGGAGAAGTCATATTATCTCCTCTCATTTATTTTAATATTGGAAATATTTTGGAGAGAAAAATTATTAAAATTAGAATGACCCTCTTTTCAAATTTGAGAAAATTCAAATATGAAAATAAATGAAATCTCCAACTCTCTCCTTGGGTCCTTGAGTTGCTTAAGATTTATAGGATCACAACCAAAATGCAAATAAAATATGATATGCATATGATGACCTATGTTTAACATCCAAATTGAAAATTTGGGATGCTACAGAACATTGAGGAGTACATGGTATTGAGAATCATAGAAAGAGAAGAAGCCATCTAGCTACTAGCTATGGACCGGAAGGTTTGTGGTAAACTACTCACGCTACATTGGAAGGGCAATAGGGTTGCTGTAGAAGCCCTCCATGGTCGAATTCCCCTCCGATAGAGTACCAGAAAAGGCCTCCAGATGGGATCTCACAAGGTCATAGACCTGCGGCGGTGGAAAAGTATTTTCATGGGTGCTTCTGAGGGTTTTGGAATATATATGAATTTATAGGACGAAGAAGTAGGTCGGTGGACTCCCGAGGGGGCCACAAGGCAGGGGCGCCCCCTAGGGCGCGGCCTGCACCCTTGCCGCTGCCTCGGAACTCTTCTGACTTGGTTCTCGAGTCCTACGGGTATCTAGTCTAAGAAAAATCGTCGTAAATTTTTATTCCATTTGGACTCCATTCGATATTCTTTTTCTGCAAAACTCAAAAACAAGGAAAAAATAGAAACTGGCACTGGGCTCTATGTTAATAGGTTAGTCCCAAAAAAATATAAAATAGCATATTAATGCATATAAAACATCCAAAACAGATAATATAATTGCATGGAACAATACAAAATTATATATATGTTGGAGACGTATCAAGCATACCCAAGCTCAATTCCTGCTCGTCCTCGAGTAGGTAAATGATAAAAACAATTTTTTTGATGTGGAATGATACCTAACATATTTATCAACGCAAACTCTTTTATTTGGCATGAATATTCAGATCCGTATGATTCAAAACAAAAGTTCATTGACACAAAGACAATAGTACTTCAAGCACACTAAAAAGCAAATCATTAAGCTTAAAAAATAACATGGCTAAAGAAAGTTATCCCTACAAAATCATATAGTATTGTTATGCTCTCTCTTCTTAACACAAAGTATAAATCATGCCCACCCTGGTGTCAGCCAAGCAATTGTTTGATACTTTTTAACACGCTTCAGCTTTTTCAACTCTTCACGCAATACATGAGCGTGAGCCATGGACATAGCACCATGGGTGGAGTAGAAGGTGGTAATAGACAAAATAAGGGAGAAAGTGTCACATTAACTAGGAAAATCAATGGACTATGGAGATGTCCATCAATTGATATCAATTGAGTGAGTAGGGATTGCCATGTAACAGATGCACTAGAGCTATAAGTGTATGAAAGCTCAAAATAAAACTAGTGGTTGTGCATCAACTTGCTTGATCATGAAGACCTAGGGCATTTGAGGAAGCCCATCGTTGGAATATACAAGCCGATTTCTATAATGAAAAGTTCTATCATGAAGAACATGGTGCTACTTTGAAGCACAAGTGTAGAAAATGATAGTAACATTGTCCCTTCTCTTTTTTTCCTTTCTATTCTTTTTTATTTGGCTCTTTTTGGCCTCTTTTTTTATAACCTCACATGCGACAATGTTCTAATAATGATGATCATCACACTTTTATTTACTCACAACTCAAAATTACAACTCGATACTAGAACAAAGATATGACTCTATATGGATGCCTCCGGTGGTGTACCGGGATGTGCAATGATAAAGAGTAAGGTGGCCAAGCCACAAATACTACACAACCTACATGATCATGCAAAGCAATATGTCAATGATGGTATATGTCATAATAAACGGAACGGTGTTATACATCCATTTTGCATCATGTTTTCTTACTGTTATTTATAATGTTTTTATCCATAACAATGCTATTTGGAGTAATTCTAAGCCTTTTCTCTCATAATTTGCAAGGTATACACCAAGAGGGAGAATTTTGGTAGCTGGAAATCTGGACCTGGAAAAGCTACGCCAGGCCACCTATTCTGCACAAATCCAAACAAGCTGAAACTTCACGGAGATTTTTATGGATTATTTAAGAATTATTGGAGCAAATAACTACCAGATGGGGCCCACCAGGTGGGCAAGCCCACCTGGGCGTGCCAGGGAGCCCAGGCGCGCCCTGGTGGGTTGTGCCCTCCTCGGCCCACCTCCGGTGCCCATCTTTTGGTATATAAGTCATTTTGACCTAGAAAAAAAATAAGGAGAGGACTTTCGGGATGGAGCGCCGCCGTCTCGAGGCGGAACTTGGGAGGAGCACTTTTGCCCTCCGGCGGAGCGATTCCGCCGGGGGTACTTCCCTCCCGGAGGGGGAAATCATCGTCATCATCATCACCAACAACTCTCCCATCTTGGGGAGGGCAATCTCCGTCAACATCTTCAACAACACCATCTCCTATCAAACCCTAGTTCATCTCTTGTGTTCAATCTTGTTACCGGAACTATAGATTGGTACTTGTGGGTGACTGGTAGTGTTGATTACATCTTGTAGTTGATTACTATATGGTTTATTTGGTTCAAGATTATATGTTCAGATCCAATATGCTATTTAATACCCCTATGATCATGAGAATGTTTATCATTTGTGAGTAGTTACCTTTGTTCTTGAGGTCACAGGAGAAATCATGTTGCAAGTAATCATGTGAATTTGAAATGCGTTCGATGTTTTGATAGTATGTATGTTGTGATTCCCTTAGTGGTGTCATGTGAACGT
The DNA here is from genome assembly GCF_018294505.1 of Triticum aestivum. Lineage (NCBI taxonomy): Eukaryota > Viridiplantae > Streptophyta > Magnoliopsida > Poales > Poaceae > Triticum > Triticum aestivum. The sequence goes on from NC_057794.1 coordinate 510,258,564, forward strand.
CGACTACATGACACTTCACCATATTTGGGCCTAAGGGAATGCATTGTGGAGTAGAAATTAGATGATGGGTTGCAAGAGCGATAGAAACTTAAACCCCAGTTTATGCGCTATCCCGTAAGGGACCGATTGGATACAAAAGTTTAATGCTATGGTTAGAATTTATTCTTAATACTTTTATCGTAGTTGCAGATGCTTGCGGGAGGGTTAATCATACGTAGGAGGTTTGTTCAAGTAAGAACAACACCTAAGCACCGGTCAGCCCACATATCAAATTATCAAAGTAGCAAACACGAATTAAACCACCATGATGAAAGTGACTAGATGAAATTCCCGTGTACCTCAAGAACATTTTACTTATTATAAGAGACCGTTTTGGCCTGTCCTTTGCCTCAAAAGGATTGGGTTACCTTGCTGCACTTTTGTTACTACTATCATTACTTGCTTGTTATAAATTATCTTGCTATCGAACTACTCTGGTACTTACAATTTCAGCACTTGCAGACATTACCTTACTAAAAACTACTGGCCATTTCCTTCTGCTCCTCATTGGGTTTGACACTCTTACTTATCGAAAAGACCTACAATTGATCCCCTATACTTGTGGGTCATCATGGTGGAGTTACATGACGATGTATCTCGGAATGGCTATGAAAATGACATAGTAGATAGGTATGGTGGCTGTTTTGAGGAAGGGTATAAGGTGGGTTTAATGCACTGGCGAAATTTGCGCGGTACAAGAGTGGCTAGCAAAGGTGAAAGGGTAAGAGTGCGTATAATCCATGGACTCAACATTAGTCATAAAGAACTCACATACTTATTGCAAAAAATCTATTAGCCCTCGAAGCAAAGTACTACTCGCATGCTCCTAGGGGAGAGGTTGGTAGGAGTTAACCATCATGCGCTCCCGACTTTCATGCAAAGGAAGACAATCAAGAATAAATTGCGCTCCAACTTCATCACATAACTAGAAGACTATATGTGCATGCTACGAGAATCACAAACCTTAACACAATTATTTCTTTGACTCCACAATTTACTACTAGCATGACTCTAATATCACCATCTTCGTATCTCAAAACAAATGCAAGGAATAAAACTTCTCATGTATTCAATACTCTATATGAAAGTTTTTATTATATTTCCCTTGGATGCCCATCATATTAGGACTACATTCACAACTAAGCAAATTACCATGCTGACTCTCAAAATAATATAAGTGAAGCATGAGAGTTTATTAATTTCTATAAAATAAAACCATCGCCGTGCTCTAAAAAGATATAAGTGAAGTACTAGAAATGCTACAACAGAGATAGCTATTCTGCACAACTCCTAATGACCTGAAAAATTATGGAGAATTATTATTGAATATATAAAAAATATTGGAGGAAGAAATACTAGGAGGGGGCCATGATGTCTACTACGCAACCTTTTTCTTGTAGACGTTGTTGGGCCTCCAAGTGCAGAGGTCTGTAGGACAGTAGCAAATTTCCCTCGAGTGGATGACCTAAGGTTTATCAATCCGTGGGAGGCATAGGATGAATATGGTCTCTCTCAAACAACCCTACAACCAAATAACAAAGAGTCTCTTGTGTCCCCAACACACCCAATACAATGGTAAATTGTATAGGTGCACTAGTTCGGCGAAGAGATGGTGATACAAGTGCAATATGGATGGTAGATATGGATTTTTGTAATCTAAAAATATAAAAACAGTAAGGTAGCAAGTAAAAAAAGTGAGCGAAAATGGTATTGCAATGCTTGGAAACAAGGCATAGGGTTCATACTTTCACTAGTGCAAGTTCTCTCAACAATGATAACATAATTAGATCATATAACAATCCCTCAACATGCAACAAAGAGTCACTCCAAAGTCACTAATAGCGGAGAACAAACAAAGAGATTATTGAGGGTACGAAACCACCTCAAAGTTATTCTTTCTGATCGATCTATTAGGCTATTCCTATAAGTGTCACAAACAACCCTAGAGTTCGTACTAAAATAACACCTTACCAAATCCCTAATGTCATTTAGATACTCCAATGTCACCACAAGTATCCGCGGGTTTGATTATACGATATGCATCACACAATCTCAGATTCATCTATTCAAACCAACACAAAGAACTTCAAAGAGTGCCCCAAAGTTTCTATAGGAGAGTCAAGACGAAAACGTGCGCCAACACCTATGCATAAGTTCACAAGGTCATAGAACCCGCAAGTTGATCACCAAAACATACATCAAGTAGATCACGTGAATATCCCATTGCCACCACAGATAAACACATGCAAGACATACATCAAGTGTTCTCAAATCCTTGAAGAATCAATCCGATAAGATAACTTTAAAGGGAAAACTCAATCCATTACAAGAAGGTAGAGGGGAAAAACACCATATGATTCAACTATACTAGCAAAGCTCGCGGTACATCAAGATCGTGCCATATCAAGAACACAAGAGAGAGAGAGAGAGATCAAACACATAGCTACTGGTACATACCCTAAGCCCCGAGGGTGAACTACTCCCTCCTCGTCATGGAGACTGCTGGGATGATGAAGAGGGCCCCGATTGGTTTTTGGTGGCTATAGAGGCTTGCGGCGGTGGAACTCCCGATCTAGGTTCTGTTCTGGAGGTTTGGGGATATATAAGAGGTGTTGGCGTCGAGAACAAGTCAGGGGAGTCCATGAGGGGACCACAAGATCGGAGGGCGTGCACTCCACCCTTGTGGAGGCCTCATGGCTCTTCTGGCCCAACTCTTTTTCTTTGGGGGCTTCTTCTAGTCCAAAAACAATCATCGTGAAGTTTCAGGTCAATTGGACTTCGTTTGATATTCCTTTCCTGCGAAACTCAAAAACAAGAAAAAAACAGAAACTGACACTAGGCTCTAGGTTAGTCCCAAAAATTATATAAAATAGCATATAAATGCATATAAAACATCCAAGATAGATAATATAATAGCATGGAACAATCAAAAATTATAGATATGTTGGAGACGTATCAAGCATCCCCAAGCTTAATTCCCGCTCATCTTCGAGTAGGTAAATGATAAAAACAGAATTTTTGGTGGAATGCTACCTAACATATTTATCCATGTAATTCTCTTTATTGTGGAATGAATGTTTAGATCCGTAAGATTCAAAACAAAATTTTAATATTGACATAAAAACAATAATACTTCAAGCATAGTAACAAAATAATTATGTCTTCTCAAAATAACATGGCCAAAGAAAGCTTATCCTTACAAAATCATATAGTCTGGCTATGCTCCATCTTCATCACACAAAACATTTAAATCATGCACAACCCTGATGACAATCCAAGCAATTGTTTCATACTTTTGATGTTCTCAAACCTTTTCAACTTTCACGCAATACATGAGCGTGCATGGACATAGCACTATAGGTGGAGTAGACGATGGTTGTGGAGAAGACAAAAAGAGGGAGATAGTCTCACATCAACTAGGCGTATCAACGGGCTATGAAGATGCCCATCAATAGATATCAATGTGAGTGAGTAGGGACTGCCATGCAACAGATGCACTAGAGCTATAAGTTTATGAAAGCTCAAATGAAAAACTAAGTGGGTGTGCATCGAACTTGCTTGCTCACGAAGACCTAGGGCATTTTGAGGAAGCCCATCGTTGGAATATACAAGCCAAGTTCTATAATGAAAATTCACACTAGTATATAAAAGTGACAACATAGGAGACTCTCTATCATGAAGATCATGGTGCTACTTTGAAGCACAAGTGTGGGAAAAAGGATAGTAACATTGTCCCTTCTCTCTTTTCTCTCTCTTTTTTTGGGCCTTCTTTTTTTATTTGGACTTCATTTTTCTTTTTTATTTCCTCACATGGGACAATGCTCTAATAATGAAGATCATCACACTTCTGTTTACTTACAACTCAAAAATACAACTCGATACTTAGAACAAAATATGACTCTATATGAATGCCTCTGGCGGTGTACCGGGATGTGCAATGAATCAAGAGCGACATGTATGAAAAATGATGAACGGTGACTTTGCCACAAATACGATGTCAACTACATGATCATGCAAGGCAATATGTCAATGATGATGCGTGTCATAATAAACGGAACGGTGGAAAGTTGCATGGCAGTATATCTCGGAATGGCTATGGAAATGCCATAATAGGTAGGTATGGTGGCTGTTTTGAGGAATGTATATGGTGGGTTTATGGTATCGGCGAAAGTTGCATGGTACAAGAGAGGCTAGCAATGGCGGAAAGGTGTGAGTGCGCATAATCCATGGACTCAACATTAGTCATAAAGAACTCACATACTTATAGCAAAAATCTATTAGTCATCGAAACAAATTACTACGTGTATGCTCCTAGGGGGATATATTGGTAGGAAAAGACCATTGCTCGTCCCCGACTGCCACTCATAAGGAAGACAATCAAAAAATATCTCATGCTCCAACTTCGTTACATAACGGTGCACCATACGTGCATGTTACGAGACTCACAAACCTTAACACAAGTATTTCTCAAATTCATGATTACTCACTCACTACAAGAATCATGCACTTTGTCGTCTACCATGGCTGGCGGCAAAGGCACGCCTGGCGGACGGCAAAGGCACGCCTAGCAGACGGCAACAAGTCCGGCTGAATAGGCTACGGTTAAGGGCTCTTTGCCGTTTGCTGGCGGATGGCAAAGATGAAATGGTCTTTGCCATCCGCCAGCAGACGACAAAGGACCTAGACGGCACACGTGACAACTTATGGCTGTTAGGTGGTTAACAACACGCTTTGCCGTCTGCTGGCAGACATCAAAGAAACCATATAGGCCCCCAGGTTGCATAGGTAGCTGCCACGTGGCAACTTTGCCGTCAGCTGGCTTATGGCAAAGCTCTTTGTCGTCTGCCAGCTGACGGCAAAGTGCCTTTATAGCCCCTGTTTTTTCTTTAATCATTCAATTTGACAGAATTTCACAAATACACACACACACACACATTTCAAAAGAATTTCAACAAGCATACCAACAATAAGTTTCCAACAACATAAGAAACATACAAGTTTCCAACAACATATCCAACATATATACAATGATTTCCAACAAGAAGTTTCCAACAACATATCCATATATACATACATATCCAAAAGAAGTTACCAACAACATGCCCATATATACATTCATATCCAAAAGAAGTTTCAAACAAGTTTCCATAAACAAAAAGGAAGCACAGGGAGAAGAGTACACTCCATCAATGCAAGCTTCCTCATCTAAAGCAAATCTGCAAATTGGGAAAGATGAAAGTTAGAAGAAGAAGAACAAGAACAAGAAGAAGACTAGCTAGAAGAAAAATAAGAAAAGGAAGAAGAAAAAGAAGAAGAAGAATTTATCTTCTATTTCTTTTTCTCCTCTCCTCTTCTTTATCTTCTTCTTCTTCTTCTTCTAAGTAAGCTAGGTAAAAATGCTAATTGTGTAGGTCATTTTAGAGCTAAGCTAGGTAAATAGGTAATTTTGGAGCTAACCTAGGCAAAATGTATCATATTGGAGCTAACCTAGGTAAACTTGGTCATTTGGGAGCTAACCTAGGTAAACTTATGCCATTTTTGAGTTAACTAAGCATATTATGCCATTTTTGATAGAAATAAGCTAAGTGATGACCCACAAGTATAGGGGATCTATCTAGTCCTTTCGATAAGCAAGAGTGTCGAACCCAATGAGGAGCAGAAGGAAATGACAAGCAGTTTTTAGTAAGGTATTCTCTGCAAGCATTGAAATTATTGGTAAGAGAGAGTTTTGTGATAAGGTAATTTGTAACGAGTAACAAGTAACAAAAGTAAACAAGGTGCAGCAAGGTGTCCCAATCCTTTTTGTAGAAAAGGACAAGCCTGGACAAACTTTTATATAAAGGAAAGCGCTCCCGAGGACACATGGGAATTATCGTCAAGCTAGTTTTCATCATGCTCATATGATTCGCGTTCGTTACTTTGATAATTTGATATGTGGGTGGACCGATGCTTGGGTACTGCCCTTCCTTGGACAAGCATCCCACTTATGATTAACCCCCTTCGCAAGCATCCGCAACTACGAAAGAAGAATTAAGGTAAACCTAACCATAGCATGAAACATATGGATCCAAATCAGCCCCTTACGAAGGAACACATAAACTAGGGTTTAAGCTTCTATCACTCTAGCAAGCCATCATCTACTTATTACTTCCCAATTCCTTCCCCTAGGCCCAAACAATGGTGAAGTGTCATGTAGTCGAGGTTCACATAACACTACTAGAGGAAAGACAACATACATCTCATCAAAATATCGAACGAATACCAAATTCACATGACTACTTATAGAAAGACTTCTCCCATGTCCTCAGGAACAAATGTAACTACTCACAAATAATATTCATGTTCATAATCAGAGGGGTATTAATATTCATAAAGGATCTGAACATATAATCTTCCACCGGATAAACCAACTAGCATCAACTACAAGGAGTAATCAACACTACTAGCAACCCACAGGTACCAATCTGAGGTTTTGAGACAAAAATCGGATACAAGAGATGAGATAGGGTTTGAGAGGAGATGGTGCCGGTGAAGATGTTGATGGATATTGACCCCGTCCCGATGAGAGGATCGATGGTGATGATGATGGTGACGATTTCCCCCTCCCGGAGGGATGTTTCCCCAGCAGAACAGCTCCACCGGAGCCCTAGATTGGTTCCGCCAAGGTTCCGCCTCGAGATGGCGGCGCTTCGACCCGAAAGCTTCCTTCTGATTTTTTCCAGGGCGAAAGACACCTTATACCAGAAGATGGGCATCGAGGGACTTCCAGGTGGCCCACGAGGCAGGGGGCGCGCCCTCCACCCTCGTGGACAGTGGGTGGCCCCCTCTGGTGCTTCCTTCGCCCAATATTTTATATATATTCCAAAACTGACTTTCGTGGAGTTTCAGGACTTTTGAAGTTGTGCAGAATAGGTCTATAATATTTGCTCCTTTTCCAGCCTAGAATTCCAGCTGCCGGCATTCTCCCTCTTCATGTAAACCTTGTAAAATAAGAGAGAAAAGGCATAAGTATTGTGACATAATGTGTGATAACAGCCCATAATGCAATAAATATCGATATAAAAGCATGATGCAAAATGGACGTATCAACTCCCCCAAGCTTAGACGTCGCTTGTCCTCAAGCGGAAGCCGATATCAAAAAATATGTCCACATGTTTAGAGATAGAGGTGTCGATAAAATAAAATACAGACATGAGGGCATCATGATCATTCTTAGAATAGCAACACATATATATATATATATATATAGTCATATGGTTTCTTATGCTAACATAACAATCCATTCACAATGTAAAGTATGAATCAGAAACTTCATTGAAAACTAGCAAACTATAATCTCTGTCATTGAGGCAATTGCAATTTATCATAACATCAGAAAGAGTCAAAATAAGAGCTTTTCAGCAAGTCCACACACTCAACTATCATTTAGTCTTTCACAATTGCTAACACTCATGCAATACTTATGGGTATGAAGTTTTAATCGGACATAGAGAAAGATAGGGGCTTATAGTGTTGCCTCCCGACCTTTTACCTCAAGGGTAATGTCAACAATAATGCTTTATGAAAACCGACATCCAATTAGCTATATATATCAGGATCTTATCACTTATGATTAACCTCTATTGCAAGCATCCGCACCTACAACAAAAGTATTAAGGTAAACCTAACCATAGCATGAAACATATGGATCCAAATCAGCCCCTTACGAAGCAACACATAAACTAGGGTTGAAGCTTCTGTCACTCTAGCAACCCATCATCTACTTATTACTTCCCAATGCCTTCCTCTAGGACAAAATAATGGTGAAGTGTCATGTAGTCGACGTTCACATAACACCACTAGAGGAGAGACAACATACATCTCATCAAAATATCGAACGAATACCAAATTAACATGACTACTAATAGCAAGACTTCTCCCATGTCCTCAGGAACAAACGTAACTACTCACAAAGCATATTCATGTTCATAATCAGAGGGGTATTAATATGCATATAGGATCTGAACATATGATCTTCCACCAAATAAACCAACTAGCATCAACTACAAGGAGTAATCAACACTACTAGCAACCTACAGGTACCAATCCCAGACATAGAGACAAGAATTGGATACAAGAGATGAACTAGGGTTTGAGAGGAGATGGTGCTGGTGAAGATGTTGATGGAGATTGGCCCCCTCCCGATGAGAGGAGCGTTGGTGATGACAATGGTGATGATTTCCCCCTCCCGGAGGGAAGTTTCCCCGGCAGAACAGCTCCGCCAGAGCCCTAGATTGGTTTTGCCAAGGTTCCGCCTCGTGGCGGCGGAGTCTCGTCCCGAAAGCTTGCTGATGATTGTTTCCTCAATGAAAGACTCCATATAGCAGAAGATGGGCATCGGAGGGCCACCAGGGGGGCCACGAGGCAGGGGCGCGCCCCCACCCTCGTGGCTGGTGAGTGGCCCCCCTCTGGTACTTCTTGCACTCAGTATTTTTTATATATTCTGAAAATTACTTCCGTGAAGTTTCAGGACTTTTGGAGCTGTGCAGAATAGGTCTCTAATATTTGCTCCTTTTCCAGCCCAGAATCCCAGCTGCCGGCATTCTCCCTCTTTATGTAAACCTTGTAAAATAAGAGAGAATAGTCATAAGTATTGTGACATAATGTGTAATAACATCCCATAATGCAATAAATATTGATATGAAAGCATGATGCAAAATGGACGTATCAACTCCCCCAAGCTTAGACCTCGCTTGTCCTCAAGTGAAAGCCGAAATCGAAAAATATGTCCACATGTTTAGAGATAGAGGTGTCGATAAAAATAAAATACAGACATGAGGGCATCATGATCATTCTTAGAACAACAACTTATATATATATATATTGTCATATGATCTCTTATGCTAAAGTAACAATTCAATCACAATTTCAAGTATGAATCATAAACTTCATTGAAAACTAACAAACTATAATCTCAGTCATTGAATCAATTGCAATTTATCATAACACAGGAAAGAGTCAATATAAGACCTTTTCAGCAAGTCCACATACTCAACTATCATATAGTCTTTCACAATTGCTAACACTCATGCAATACTTATGGGTATGGAGTTTTAATCAGACACAGAGAAAGATAGGGGCTTATAGTTTTGCCTCCCAACATTTTACCTCAAGGGTAATGTCAACAATAATGCTTTATGAAAACCCACATCCAACTAGGTATATATATCAGGATCTTTCCAACACATAGTGCTTGCCAAAGGATAAAATGTAAAAAGGAAAGGTGAAGATCACTGATACGTCTCCAATGTATCTACAATTTTTGATTGTTCCATGCTATTATATTATCTGTTTCGGATGTTTAATGGGCTTTAATATACCTTTTTATATTATTTTTGGGACTAACCTACTAACCAAAGGCCCAGTGCAAATTGCTGTTTTTTTGCCTATTTCAGTGTTTCGCAGAAAAGGAATATCAAATGGAATCCAAACGGAATGAAACCTTCGAGAGAGTTATTTTTGGAATAAACGCAATCTAGGAGACTTGAAGTGGACGTCAAGGAAGAAACGAGGCAGCCACGAGGTAGGAGGGCGCGCCCAGGGGGTAGGCGCGCCCCACCCTCGTGGGCCCCTCGTGGCTCCGCCGACCTACTTCTTTCGCATATATATACCCATATACCGCAAAAACATCTGAGAGCACCACGAAACCCTATTTCCACCGCAGCAACCTTTTGTACCCATGAGATCCCATCTTGGGGCCTTTTTCGGCACTCCGCCAAAGGGGGAATCGATCACGGAGGGCTTCTACATCAACACCATAGCCTCTCCGATGATGTGTGAGTAGTTTACCACAGATCTTCAGGTCCATAGTTATTAGCTAGATGGCTTCTTCTCTCTCTTTGGATCTCAATACAAAGTTCTCCTCGATTCTCTTAGAGATCTATTCAATGTAATTCTTTTTTGCGGTGTGTTTGTCGAGATCCGATGAATTGTGGGTTTATGATCAAGATTATCTATGAATAATATTTGATTCTTCTCTGAATTCTTTTATGCATGATTTAATATCTTTGCAAGTCTCTTTGAATTATCAGTTTGGTTTGGCCTACTAGATTGATCTTTCTTGCAATGGGAGAAGTGCTTAGCTTTGGGTTCAATCTTGCGGTGTCCTGATAACCCACAAGTATAGGGGATCAATTGTAGCCTCTTTCGATAAGTAAGAGTGTCGAACCCAACGAGGAGCTAAAGGTAGAACAAATATTCCCTCAAGTTCTATCGACCACCGATACAACTCTACGCACGCTTAATGTTCGCTTTACCTAGAACAAGTATGAAACTAGAAGTACTTTGTAGGTGTTGTTGGATAGGTTTGCAAGATAATAAAGAGCGTGTAAACAAAAAGTAGGGGCTGTTTAGATAAAGAAACAATAAAGTTAGTATAGCGAGTGTGGAAAAGTGGTGGTAGGAGTTGCCAAATTGTCCCTAAGCAATTGACTACTTTACTAGACTGGTAGCAAGTTTTATGTGGGAGAGGCCACTGCTAGCATGTCATCCCTGACTTGGAATTCTATGTACTTATGATTGGAACTATTAGCAAGCATCCGCAACTACTAACGTTCATTAAGGTAAAACCCAACCATAACATTAAGATATATTGGTCCCCCTTCAATCCCGTATGCATCAATTTCTATGCTAGGTTGAAGCTTCTGTCACTCTTTCCCTCCAATACATAGTCTTATCAACATACAACTAACCCTATGGTGTGATCCACGCACGCGCTCATATGATGGGCACCAAAGGACATCAACATAACCACAGGCAAATTAAACCAATCATAGCAATTCACCAATGTCGGATCACGGGTTCCGGCAAAACCCTTAAGGTTCGAACACTGGGGTGCGCGGGAAGATCTCCCCTCCTACCGATCCGCGCCCTAACTTAGCCTAGATCCCACGAACTAACTCGACAAACTCGCAACACAAAGGACACAAGATTTATACTAGTTTGGTCCACCGTTGTGGTGTAATACCCTACTCCAGTGTGGTGGTGGTGGATTGCCTCTTGGGCTGAAGACGAACAGTACAAGGGGAAGAACAGCCTCCTGAGGTTGAGGTGTTCTTGTGCTTGGTGAACTTGTGTGGCTGAGGATGATCTTGATGATCCGTACCCGCCTATGGTGGTGGCTAGTCCTATTTATAGAGGCCCTGGTCCTCTCCCCAAATATTGAGCGGGAGGGAGCCAACAACGGCCAATTTGAAAGGGGACAACTAGTACAAGCTATCCTGACAAAAGGTGGTCTTCGCCTGCCAAAGGTTCTGGCGGTGGCGCCGTCTTGGGCTCCATGGTGACCTCCATCTTACCGTCCTTCTGGTCTTGGTCTCATTGCACCAATATGGAAACCTTTGCTTGATGCCTCGGTACTCCGCGCTTGCGCTTGTCCCCCTTAGGACTAAAGAGGAAACAAGGATGCTGCGCGCGCTGGTGCCTGCCTGGCGCCCGCCTGGTCTCGATCGTCATGGCTTATGTCACGAGAACCTCACGAGGCTTGCCCGGCCTTGAACTCTCCACCCCTCACGAGCCAGCCTGGTGAGGCCGCTCCTGAGGAGGTCTTGTGACGTTCTCCTCACGAGGCTTGGCCCCTCGCAAGGGTATTGATTCCTTGTTGATGAAGATGGGCATACATGCCTGCCAGCAAAGCCACGCCATGGGCCACAGGCAGGCAAGTCTGGGACCCCCATTCCCAGAACACCGATAGTAGCCCCTGGGCCCAAGGTGCGCTTGGGCTTGGCTTCGAGGCAAAGCCAAGGGTCAAGTGTGGAGCGCTGCGGGCCCCAATAGCCTGCGGCCTCGGTCGATGCGTGGCGGTTGATTGGACGTGGGCGTCTCTACTTCCCCATGCTGCCTCGGCAACTGCCCAACATGACAAGTCCCTGCGACATGCAATGAAGACCATCATTACATGTGATCGTGGGGGTGCTGGTTGGCCTTCTCCTGGTATAAATGGGATGTGGGCGGAGCCCCTATCACCCATCCTTCTTCTGCCTCTCCCGCTTCCTCTTCTTCCTTGCTCCGCTCCTCACTCATGCAGACATGGCGCCGATCCGGAGGTTCTCGGCCGCAGAGAAGGGCAAGACCCCCCTCAACGTGCCTGAGCTGCTCCCTCCGAAGAAAAGGAGGTCTCATCTTCGCGAGGTGGTCATGAGGCCGGTGGTGTCGCGGCCTGATACGTCTCCAACGTATCTATAATTTTTGATTGCTCCATGCTATTATGTTATCTATTTTGGATGTTAATAGGCTTTATTTTACACTTTTATATCATTTTTGGGACTAACCTACTAACTGGAGGCCTAGCCCAAATTGTTGTTTTTTTGCCTATTTTAGGGTTTCGAAGAAAAGGAATATCAAACGGAGTCCAAACGAAATGAAACCTTCGGGAACGTGATTTTCTCAACAAACGTGATCCAGGAGACTTGGAGTGGGCGTCAAGAAACAATCGAGGAGGCCACGAGGCAGGGGGCGTTCCTACCCCCCTGGCCGCGCCCTCCACCCTCGTGGGCCCCTCGTTGCTCCACTGACCTACTTCTTCCTCCTATATAAGTCCATGGACCCCCCAACCATCCAGGAGCACCACGAAAACGTAATTCGACCGCCGCAACCTTCTGTACCCGAGAGATCCCATCTTGGGGCCTTTTCAGGAGCTCCGCCGAAGGGGGCATTGATTATGGAGGGCCTCTACATCAACTCCATGGCCTCTCCGGTGATGTATGAGTAGTCTACTTTAGACCTTCGGGTCCATAGTTATTAGCTAGATGGCTTCTTCTCTCTCTTTGGATCTCAATACAAAGTTCTCCTCAATCTTCTTGGAGATCTATTCGATGTAATCTTCTTTTGCGGTGTGTTTGTCAAGATCCAATGAATTGTGGGTTTATGATCAAGTTTATCTATGAACAATATTTGAATCTCCTCTGAATTCCTTTATGTATAATTGGTTTATCTTTGCAAGTCTCTTCAAATTATCAGTTTGGTTTGGCCTACTAGATTGATCTTTCTTGCAATGGGAGAAGTGCTTAGCTTTGGGTTTAATCTTGCGGTGTCCTTTCCCAGTGACAGTAGGGGCAGCAAGGCACGTATTGTATTGTTGCCTTCGAGGATAAAAAGTTGGGGTTTATATCATATTGCATGAGTTTATCCCTCTACATCATGTCATCTTACTTAAAGCATTACTCTATTCTTATGAACTTAATACTCTAGATGCATGCTGGATAGCGGTCGATGTGTGGAGTAATAGTAGTAGATGCAGAATCATTTCGGTCTACTTGTCGCGGACGTGATGCCTATATACATGATCATGCCTAGATATTCTCATAACTATGCTCAATTCTATCAATTGCTCGAGAGTAATTCGTTTACCCACCGTAATACTTATGCTCTTGAGAGAAGCCACCAGTGAAACCTATGGCCCCCGGGTCTATCTTCCATCATATTAGTCTTCCAACACTTAGTTATTTCTATTGCTGTTTATTTTACTTTGCATCTTTATTTCTCTTTATCATAAAAATACCAAAAATATTATCTTATCATATCTATCAGATCTCACTCTCGTAAGTGACCGTGAAGGGATTGACAACCCCTTTATCGCGTTGGTTGTGAGGTTCTTATTTGTTTGTGTAGGTGCGTGGGACTCGAGCGTGATCTCCTACTGGATTGATACCTTGGTTCTCAAAAACCGAGGGAAATACTTACGCTACTTTACTGCATCACCCTTTCCTCTTCAAGGGAAAACCAACACAGTGCTCAAGAGGTAGCAAGAAGGATTTCTGGCGCTGTTGCCGGGGAGATTCACGCCAAGTCAAGTCAAGATTTGACTCTTGACAACGAGCCATTTGTGGCACTGTTGTCGGAGTCTACGCACAAGTCAAGACATACCAAGTACCCATCACAAACTCTTATCCCTCACATTACATTATTTACCATTTGCCTCTCATTTTCCTCTCCCCCAATTTATCCTTGTCGTTTTATTCGCCCTCTTTTCCTCTTGCCCTCTCTTTCTGTTCGCCTCTTTTTCGCTTGCTTCTAGTTTGATCATGTGTTGGATTGCTTGCTTGTCACGATGGCTCAAGATAATACTAAACTGTGTGACTTTGCCAATACCAACAACAATGATTTTCTTAGCACTCCGATTGCTCTCTTACCGATGCTGAATCTTGTGAAATTAATGCTGCTTTGTTGATTCTTGTCATGAAAGATCCGTTTTCCGGCCTTCCTATTGAAGATGCCGCTACCCATCTAAATAGCTTTGTTGATTTGTGTGATATGCAAAAGAAGAAAGATGTGGACAATGATATTGTTAAATTGAAGCTATTTCTGTTTTCGCTTAGAGATCGTGCTAAAGCTTGGTTTTCGTCTTTGCCTAAAAATAGTATTGATTCATGGAATAAGTGCAAAGATGCTTTTATCTCTAAGTATTTTCCTCCCGCTAAAATCATCTCTCTTAGAAACGATATTATGAATTTTAAGCAACTTTATCATGAACATGTTGCACAAGCTTGGGAGAGGATGAACTTAATGATACGTAATTGCCCTACACATGGTTTGAATCTTTGGATGATTATACAAATTTTTTATGCCGGATTGAATTTTGCTTCTAGAAATCTTTAGATTCGGCCATAGGAGGAACTTTTATGGAAATCACTTTAGGAGAAGCTACTAAACTCCTAGATAATATTATGGTAATTATTCTCAATGGCACACCGAAAGATCTACTAGTAAAAAAGTGCATGCAATTGAAGGGATTAATGTTTTGAGTGGAAAGATGGATGAACTTATGAAATTGTTTGCTAATAAGAGTGCTCCTACTTATGCTAATGATAGGCCTTTGCCTACTTTGATTAAGAATAATAATGAATCTATGGATGTGAATTTTGTTGGTAGGAACAATTTTGGTAATAATGCGTATAGAGGTAATTTTAATTCTAGTCCGTTTCCTAGTAATTACTCTAATAATTATGGTAATTCCTACAACAATTCTTATGGAAATTTTAATAAGATGCCCTCTGAATTTGAGACTAGTGTTAAGGAGTTTATGAATTCGCAAAAGAATTTCAATGCTTTGCTTGAAGAAAAATTGCTTAAGGTTGATGAATTGGCTAGGAACGTTGATAGAACTTATCTTGATGTTGATTCTTTGAATCTTAGATCTATTCCACCTAAGCATGATATCAATGTGTCTCTCAAAGCCATGAGAATTTCCATTGATGAGTACAAAGAAAGAACCGCTAGGATGCTTGCTAAGAAAGATTGCTTTGTGAAAGCGTGTTCTTCTAGTTTCTATGAAAATAAAGATGAAGATATAAAATTTATTTATGTGTCTCCTATTAAATCTTTGTTTTGCAATATGAATCTTGATAATGATGGGACTGAATATGAGCCACCTTTACCTAGAAGGCGTTCCAGAAATTCGGAGTTTTTAGATCTTGATGCAAAAATTGGTAAAAGTGGGATTGAAGAGGTTAAAAATTTAGATATCAATGAACCCACTATCTTGGATTTCAAGGAATTTAATTATGATAATTGCTCTTTGATAGATTGTATTTCCTTGTTGAAATCCATGCTAAATTCTCCTCATGCTTATAGTCAAAATAAAGCTTTTACTAAACATATCATTGATGCTTTGATGCAATCTTATGAAGAAAAACTTGAGTTGGAAGTTTATATCCCTAGAAAACTTTATGATGAGTGGGAACCTACAATAAAAATTAAAATTAAATATCATGAGTGTTATGCTTTGTGTGATTTGGGTGCTAGTGTTCCCACGATTCCAAAAACTTTGTGTGATTTGCTAGGTTTCCGTGATTTTGATGATTGTTCTTTAAACTTGCACCTTGCAGATTCCACTATTAAGAAACCTATGGGAAGAATTAATGATGTTCTTATTGTTGCAAATAGGAACTATGTGCCCTTAGATTTCATTGTTCTTTATATAGATTGCAATCCTTCATGTCCTATTATTCTTGGTAGACCTTTCCCTAGAACGATTGTTGCAATTATTGATATGAAGGAAGGGAATATTATATTCCAATTTCCGTTAAGGAAAGGCATGGAACACTTCCCTAGAAAGAAAATTAAATTACCATATGAATCTATTATGAGAGCCATTTATGGATTGCCTACCAACGATGGCAATACCTAGATCTATCCTTGCTTTTATGCCTAGCTAGGGGCGTTAAACGATAGCGCTTGTTGGGAGACAACCCAATTTTATTTTTATTCCTTGCTTTTTGATCCTGTTTAGTAATAAATAATTTATCTAGACTTTGTTTTTGTTGTGGTTTTGTGTTTAGTTAGTGTTTGTGCCAAGTAGAACCGTTGGGAAGACTTGGGGAAAGTCCTTTTGATCTTGCTGTAAAAAATAGAAACTTTAGCGCTCACGAGAATTGCTGCCATTTTTATTTGGAGAGTGATATTTAGTTAATTCTTTTTGAAGATGATTAATAGATATATTCCTCATCCAGAAATTTATTTTAGAATTTTTGGGGTTCCAGAAGTTGCGTTAGCTACAGATTACTACAAACTGTTCTGTTTTTGGCAGATTCTGTTTTTCGTGTGTTGTTTGCTTATTTTGATGAATCTATGGCTAGTAAAAGAGTTTATAAACCATAGGGAAGTTGGAATACAGTAGGTTTAACACCAATATAAATAAAGAATGAGTTCGTTACAGTACCTTGAAGTGGTGTTTTGTTTTTCTTTCGCTAACGGAGCTCACGAGATTTTCTATTTTGAGTTTTGTGTTGTGAAGTTTTCAAGTTTTGGGTAAAGATTTGATGGATTATGGAACAAAGAGTGGCAAGAGCCTAAGCTTGGGGATGCCCATGGCACCCAAGGTAAAATTTAAGGAGACCAAAATGCCTAAGCTTGGGGATGCCCCGGAAGGCATCCCCTCTTTCGTCTTCGTCTATCGGTAACTTTACTTGGAGCTATATTTTTATTCACCACATGATATGTGTTTTGCTTGGAGCGTCTTGTATGATTTGAGTCTTTAATTTTTAGTTTACCACAATCATCCTTTCTGTACACACCTTTTGAGAGAGACTCACATGATTTGAAATTTATTAGAATACTCTATGTGCTTCACTTATATCTTTTGAGCTATATAGTTTTTGCTCTAGTGCTTCACTTATATCTTTTAGAGCACGGCAGTGGTTTTATTTTATAGAAATAATTGATCTCTCATGCTTCACTTATATTATTTTGAGAGTCCTTTAGAACAACATAGAAATTTGCTTTAATATAAAAACTTTCATAGAAGTGCATTCAATACTATGAGAAGTTTGATACTTGATAATTGTTTTGACATATGGAGATGGTGATATTAGAGTCATGCTAGTTGAGTAGTTGTGAATTTGAGAAATACTTGTGTTGAAGTTTGTGATTCCCGTAGCATGCACGTATGGTGAACCATTATGTGCTGAAGTCAGAGCATGATTTATTTATTGATTGTCTTCCTTATGAGTGGCGGTCGGGGACGAGCGATGGTCTTTTCCTACCAATCTAACCCCCTAGGAGGATGCGCGTAATACATTGTTTCGATAACTAATAGATTTTTTCAATAAGTATGTGAGTTCTTTATGACTAATGTTGAGTTCATGGATTATACGCACTCTCACCCTTCCACCATTGCTAGCCTCTCTAGTATCGCGCAACTTTCGCCGGTACCTTAAACCCACCATATACCTTCCTCAAAACAGCCACCATACCTACCTATTATGGCATTTCCACCGTTTCGTTATTATGGCACGCTTCATCGCTGTCATATTGCTTGCATGATCATGTAGTTGACATTGTATTTGTGGCAAAGCCACCGTTCATAATTCTTCATACATGTCACTCATGCATCATTGCACATCCCGGTACACCGCCGAAGGCATTCACATAGGGTCATATTTTGTTCTAAGTATCAAGTTGTAATTCTTGAGTTGTAAGAAAATAAAATGTGATGATCATCATTATTAGAGCATTGTCCCAAGTGAGGAAAGGATGATGCAGACTATGATTCCCCCACAAGTCGGGATGAGACTCTGGACGAAAAAGAGGCAAAAAAAAAGAAAAAGAAAAGAAAAAAAGGCCCAAATAAAAAAATGAGAGAAAAAGAGAGAAGGGACAATGCTACTATCCTTTTTCCACACTTGTGCTTCAAAGTAGCACCATGATCTTCATGATAGGGAGTCTCCTATGATATCACTTTCATATACTAGTGGGAATTTTTCATTATAGAACTTGGCTTGTATATTCCAATGATGGGCTTCCTCAAAATGCCCTAGGTCTTCATGAGCAAGCAAGTTGGATGCACACCCACTTAGTTGTCACATCCCTAGTTCTGGTATGACATAGGCTAGCCTTCTTGTGAGCATCATGTTTAAATTTAATTTAAGTTTGAAATGGGGATTTGTGAAACCCTCAGAAATCGTTTGTGGAAATGACCCAGATAAAAATTGCTCCAAAAAGGTCCAAGAAAATGTTCATGTTGCTCTCTGAAAATATTGGTCAGAGGCAAAATTCAAACCAATATTATCAGGAGCTCATAAATATTTATTTTGGCCATTTGGAATTAATGCGATAATTATTTGCGTTGGATATATATATGTTATATATTTTATATATGTCCAAAAAGTCTGAAATTTGGTGATGGGCTTTGGAATAATCCCTTAGGTCCATGCAAAAATTGTCAGAAGAAAATAAAATGATTTAGTATTGCTATTAAATCAGAAAACAAATGTCAGAAAATAGAAAAGAAAACAAAATAGAAAAGAACCTTACCTCGGCTTACCTGGCATCCCATCTGCTCCGGCCCAGCTGACTGGCCGATGCCAGTCGTCCCTTTCCTCTCGCCAGGAGGACAGGGGCGTGTGTTCGCGGTGCGCGCACGCGCATCGCCAGCTCCTGCTTGGCGCTGCTGCTGGAGGCTGCTACGAGTGCCACGCGACCCCCGAGGCCTCTCTCACTCGCTCTCATTCTCCCTCCTCCCCTGGATCCCTCTCACTCGACCTGCCCGAGCGGAGGTCGTCGCCGCCGCTCGCTGCCCGTGCAGCCACCGCCTTCCCCTCACCCTCTCTTCGTGTCTGAGTGCTCCGCCTTGTCGCCTACATCGTCCTCGACGAGCCAAGCGACCAGGGATGCACTGCATCACCGCCACCATCATCGTCTTCACCTTTGGCTGCCCGAGATCGCCGTCGTTGTTCCGGCCGCACCAGTGGATCCCCGAGCTCACGCACGACGCCGTCGAGACCGCTGTGAACTTTCCTCCGTTTCCCCTCCTTCCCTATGCTTGATTTCGTGCCGTAGCCCAGCTAACCGTCAAACCCGCGAGCACCTTGCTGCTGTCCATGGTGCCACCATGACCAGAGCCCGAGCCAGCCGCTCTCGCGCGCGTCACCGTGATCCTGGTGACGCTAGGAGGCCGTAGAGGCCCTCCGCAGCCCC
This sequence comes from Triticum aestivum, assembly GCF_018294505.1. NCBI lineage: Eukaryota > Viridiplantae > Streptophyta > Magnoliopsida > Poales > Poaceae > Triticum > Triticum aestivum. Next base: position 510,278,055 of record NC_057794.1, read on the forward strand.
TGCCATGCCCTGCAGCCACATCCCGCTTGGAGCCGTGCTCCGGCCGCCGCTGCGAGCTCCGCTCCGGTGAGCTCCGCTCCGGCGAGCTCCGTCCTCCCCAGCTCCTCCCACATGCTCCACTGGATGCGGACAATGACGGGCTACACGCCGGTGGTGTCCGCGCGTCCAGCCGCCGCTCGTAGCGCAAGTCCGGCGAGTTTTGGTTGTCGCCGGCCGAACTCCGCCGACTGCTGACGTGGCCTCTAATTAGGCACTAATTACTCCTAGAGACACTGACAGTGGGCCCCGACGCCCTCTAATTTTTAGTTAGGCTAATTAACCCCCTGTTAACTAACCATGTCACTGACATGTGGACCCCACACGTCAGGTTTGACCTGGTCAGCGCTATTGACCTGCTGATGCAGACATGACGCAGTGCTAACACAATAAATGATTTTCTGGATTATTTCTATTTTGGAAATTCCATAAAATTAGCTAAACTCCAAAAAATCATAGAAATTCAACCGTAGCTCAGATTGAAATAATTTATATATGAAAAATTAACAGAAAAATGCAATCTATCCATTTGTACCATTTTCGTGCATGACAAACCAACTTATACCTGCTGTATAGGTGAAAACACATGAATGGCATTTATAAGAGTTTATTTTGGAGATGCATTTGAACCTTTGGTTCAAATGGACTTCAACCAAATGAATTCTAGTTGCATTAGCTCAAACAACATCACATCTTCATGCCATGTTCATGCATCATATTGTTGAATATGCTTGTGTTTTGATTGTCGACACCGTTCCTTCTCGATAGGTCCTGCTCCGGAGACCGATCCAGAGTACCTGTCAGAGGAACAATGCCCCCCTGTTGATCTACCAGGCATGCAAACCCCCTTGTCCATTCCAATACAATCCTACTCTCTCGCTCCTACTCTCTTTTATCGCATTACAACAACAATGATTCAACTACTACTTTATGTTGCGGTAGTTGAACCCATTCCTCTGCATGACCTGTCATTGCCACCGTAAATAGTTGAAACCCACTAGCATGTGTAGGAGTTTATTGAGCCATGTTGTGTTCCTACCATGCATTGCCTGCTATTGCTTAGAGTATGTCAGGTCTGATTCATTGGGAATGAATTGGAGTACAGTGCTATGTTCTGATGTTGAGAGTTAAGTGTGTGAACACGATTTGGTAAAGGTAGCGGTGAGAGGCCATGTAGGAGTACATGGTGGGTTGTCTCACTAGAACCGTCCCTAAGAACTGAGTTCTGTGTATGTTTACCAATGACTAGATACTACCACACATTGGGTTCCGGTAACTCGACCCCTCTCGACTTATTAACCGACTTGGTCTCTGTCCAGGACTCGCAACTAGTTTCTGGTGTTTGTAGGCAGTGTTATTCTTCTACCAAGTGGCACCCGGCAGGGTGGGCTTGGGATAGACTAGGCACAGGTGGCACGGTGTACCAAGTGGCACCCGGATGGTGGGCTTGGGAACCCTTCTCACATCGTTTGGGGCCGTGAGCGAAACCTCGGTCGGATCTCCTTGCGGATGGAACCCGAATAGGCGATAAACCTGGACTAGAGTCTTGCGTGGTTAGTCAGGTCGTGGCCGACACCCTCGCCAGGCTTCCGCTTGAAGGTTGCCGAGGTACATGACATGTACATGACGGTAAGTGGCGATAGCGTGTGTGAAGAAGTACACCCCTGCAGGGTTATCATGATCTATTCGAATAGTCGGGTCCACGGTTATGGACTTCTTGGATGCTTACGTGGTACATAGACAACTTAAAGTGGATACTCTAAGATGCTCAAGACAAGTGTGAGTGCTATGGATGGCCTTCTCGTAGGGAGACGGGAATGAATCCATACTAGTGTATTGATGTGGTGATTAGTGGACTCGTGTGCGTTTTCTTACCTCAAAGAAGTTACTCGTAGTCGTAGAACAGGATAGCCACGGAGTCAAAGCTGGCTTGCTGCAACTAAACCCCACATTGCCTTCTTGATACTAATGCATGCATGATAGGATCTGATGTAAGTGTTGCTGAGTACCTTTGAACTCACGTTTGCTTAATTTATGTTTTGCAGATGAGACAGCTGTCTCACTAGTAGTTCCGCTTGGACTTCGATGAGTAGCTTATTACCTCAGCTACGATCTTGTACCCTTGGGAGGGTCTTGTAGATAGTCAGGCTTCTCAGCCTTTTTCTTTTGTAGTTGTCTGTACTCAGACATGTAATGCTTCTGTTGCTTGTATGCTCTGAATGATGGGTCATGAGACCCCTGTTTGTATTAAATGCTATGTGGCCCTTCTGGGCCTTTGTCTATATGAGTTTGAGTTATGTTGTGATGCCATGTTGTACATCACATACTTGCATGTTGTGCGTACGTGTGACGTGTATTGCTATGTGTGGGATCCGACAACCTAGTTGTCTATCCTTGGTAGCCTCTCTTATGGGGAAATGTAGTCTGGTGCTTCCACTGAGCCATGGTAGTCCACTACAACCCGGTTCACCGGAGTCCTGCTAACCCAGCACTACTGCTTCAGAATAGTTAGACTGGCCGACATGTGATTCACATCGTTCCTGTGTCTGTCCCTTCGGGGAAATGTCACTCGGTGATTTCCGGAGTCCTGCTAGCCTACTACAGCCCAGATTCCCGGAGTCCTGTTAGCCCAGTTGCTACAGCCCGGATTCACACGCTGATGACCGACATGCTCGATGTTGTTTCATGTATGCCTGTCCCAGTAACTTAGTGCCACTTTGGGTGCACGACTAGTCATGTCGGCCCGGGTTCTCTGTCATATGGATGCTAGCGACACTATCATATACATGAGCCAAAAGGCGCAAATGGTCCCGGGCCAGGTAAGGCGACACCCATGGGAATACCGTGCATGAGTCCCCAAAGTGATATGACGTGTTGCATGCTAGATCGGTGTGACTTAGAATCGGGGTCCTGACTGCTTTGGTATTAGAGCCTGACTGCCTGTGGGATTACCAAGCCAAACTGGTTAAAGTTGAGTCTAGAAATTCTTTAGTTATATAAGGGAATTGATTGTGGAAGGGAACGTAAGGCTCTTTTTACTCCTTATACCTCATGCCTTCTGATCTGAGTCATCCTATCTTTCCTACGCGGTTAAGGAACTAGGCTTTCTCTTCCGTCTATCAGGATCACGTGTTACTACTCCATAGTCTCTTAGGATTGATTGATCAGAGTCATATTCCAGTTTTTGAGTACTTCTGGTGTAGTCTGTTTAGTACTATCACAGAACCTTGAGTGATAATGTTGAGTATGGTACTACCCCATCGTTTGCAGGATGTCTCATTTTGAGCATTTTACCGATGTTATGCTGCCGGAATTGTCCTAGGAGTTCAAGAGATAGTATTTTCCTTGTACTATATTCTACATCCTTATGATGATGCTGAATCCATCCTTGTTTCCTTGGTTGGTACTTCAGGATGTCGTCAGTTAACCGAAGTTCTGTTGCTCGTAGCCGGAACCACGAAGATGGTAGGGATAAGGATCCTCCCGACCAGCCTTCATTGGCAGAGTTCATGTTAGAGATGGAGAAGAACAAGCGAGAGTCTAACCGCTTGTTAGCACGTATTGAAGAGAACACCTCCCATCAGTACAAAGAGTCCGCGTCCATTCATGACTTCATTGGCCTGAAACCAACTACCTTCCATCATTCCATTGAGCCACTTGATGCCGATGACTAGCTCCGTAGTGTCACTATCAAGCTGCGTTCTGCGAACGTAGCTGAAGGTGACAAGGTCACCTATGTTGCATATCATCTGGAAGGTCCTGCTAGTATTTGGTGGCAGAACTATGAGGCTATGCTTCCAGCTGGCCAGATACCCACATGGAGAGATTTCACTGAGGCTTTTCACGAACATCACATTCCTCAGGCTCTCATTGACCGCAAGAGAGAAGAGTTCTGTAGTTTCACACATGATAAGATGGTTGTTGATGCTTACAGTAGAGAGTTTGAGAACCTCGCCCGCTATGCTACAGAGGAGGTGTCCACAGACGCCAAGAAGCAGGCTAGGTTACGGAACGGTCTCAACCCCAAGTTGTGTTGTGATCTTCACTTGCACCATTGCAATATATTCTAGGCTCTTGTGAACAAGGCTATTAATGCAGAGACAACTTAGCTCACTTACGAGGAGTCTCATAAGCACACCCGTGATTTGGGTTCTTCCTCCGGTTCTAGTTCTTAGAAGCGCCGAATTTGGGTTCCGAACTCCACTCTTCCACCCGTTGTTCACCGAGGCCATCTTATGTGGTACCTCCCCCAGTTAAATTGTATGCTCTACCCATGCCTATTGGTAGACCGCTTGTCAATGCGAGTCCATGTCCTACTTTAGGGACTTGCTTCACATGTGGAGAGCCAGGACACTATGCACATGACTGCTCTCAAGCCAAGTATGCTCCACCCCAGCTCGAGGAGTCTGTTCTTCGTGGTAAGCCATCACGCAAGATGATCAGTGTCAAGTCAGCTTCCACTAAACGTGGACATGTGAATCACGTCTTAGCTAAAGACGCTCATGATGATCCAGATGTCGTTCTTGGTACACTCATTGTCAACTGCCATCCAACATCAATTTTGTTCGACATTGGAGCATCTCACTCCTTCATTTCTAAAAGCTATGCTAACTTGCACAACATTTCATTTTGTGATATGCCCTCTCCACTAGTCATCAAACTCCTGGATCCAAATGGCAAACTTCTAGTGTAAGCCATGGTAATGAAATCCTTGTTGACAGACTTGTATTCCTTGCATCACTTGTAGCCCTCAAGTCTACAGATATTAACATCATCTTGGGTATGGACTGGATGAAAGCCCATTATGCCAAGATTGATTGTTTCACCAGGTCTGTTCAGCTTACACATCCATCTGGCAAGTTAGTCACTGTCTCCACTAGAGTTGCAAAGCGTCAGCTCTACTCTCTTAATGCCAGCCCACTTCCAGACCTTGAGGATATCCCGGTAGTCCGTGACTTTCCGGATGTCTTTCCTGAGGAACTGGCAGGTATTCCACCTGACAGAGATGTAGAGTTTGTCATAGATCTTATCCCAGGAACCTCCCCAATTTCCAGGAGACCTTACAAGATGGCACCCTTAGAGCTAGCTGAGCTTAAGATACAGCTTGATGAGTCCTTCAAAAAGGGTTTCGTCCATCCTAGTTCTTCTCCCTGGGCTTGCCCCGTCCTCTTCATCAAGAAGAAGGATGGTACGGACCGAATGGTTGTAGATTATCATCCCGTTAATTTGGTCACGATAAAGAACAAGTATTCGCTCCCTAGGATCAACGACCTATATGATCAACTCGCTGGATCCTCAGTCTTTTCAAAGATGGATTTGAGGTTAGGCTACCACCAAATCAAGATCAGAAATGGGGACATTCCTAAGACGAATTTTGTCACTCATTATGGCCAGTACGAGTACACCGTCATGTACTTTGGTCTAACCAATGCTCCAGCTACATTCTCTCGCTTCATGAACTCGATCTTCATGGAGTATTGAGATAAGTTCGTCATGGTTTACCTCGATGATATTCTTATTTACTCGAAGAACGAGGAAGAGCATGCCGAACATCTTAGACTTGTGTTAGAGAAACTCAGAGAGCACTGCCTTTATGCCAAGTTCTCCAAGTGCGAATTTTGGTTGCCAGAAGTGACCTACCTAGGCCACATGATATCTGGTAAGGGCATTGCTATCAATCCCAAGAGAGTTCAGGCCTTTCTTGATTGGACTCTGCCTGAAATGGTTAAGCAAGTTAGGAGTTTCCTTGGCCTAGCCAGTTATTGTCGACGCTTCATTGAGAACTTCTCCAAAGTGGCCAAACCTCTCACGGAACTTCTCAAGAAAGATAAAAAGTTTGAGTGGTCCCCATAGTGTGAGCACAGTTTTTAGGATCTGAAAACATGCTTGACTTCTGCTCACATACTTATGTCACCGGATTTCACTAAGGACTTTATTATCTATTGTGATGCCTCACGACAGGGACTAGGTAGCATTCTTATGCAAGATCGCCATGTGATTGCCTATGCATCTCGATAGTTGCATCCACATGAGGAGAATTATACTACACATGATCTAGAGCTTGCGGCCGTAGTCTATGCTCTTAAGACCTAGCGACATTACCTTCTTTGTAAGCGTTGCGAGATTTACATCGATCACCAGAGTCTCAAGTATATCTTCACCCAACCAGATTTGAACCTTAGACAAAGACGTTGGTTGGAGTTGATCTCAGATTACGACTTAGGGATCACTTACACTCCCGGTAAGGCCAATGTCATGGCTGACACACTAAGTCGTAAGTCCTATTGCAAGAATCTCATGTTGCAGGAGGGCCAACCACTTCTCCATGAGGAATTCTGTAAGCTTAACCTTCACATTGCTCCTCGTGGATTCCTTTCTACCTTGGTGGCGAAATCATATCATAGAAGCCTAGAAGCATGATACGGGGATTACCCGGATCAAGAGAAACATTGCCAGGGGCATTGCTGATAGTTTCTCTATAGATGATCGAGGTGTTGTTTTCTTCAGGAATCGCCTAGTGGTCCCCAAGAAGCAGCATCTTTGGCAACTAATCCTTAAGGAGGCCCATGAATCTCCTCTCACAATTCATCTCGGTAGTACTAAGATGTATCTTGACCTACGCCAGAGGTTCTGGTGGACTAGGATGAAGAGAGAAATTGCTCAGTTCATTTCTAACTGCGACGTTTGTCGTCATGTTAAGGCAGAGCATCAAAGGCCTGCTGGCACCCTTCAGCCTTTAGATATTCATGAGTGGAAATGGGATAAGGTTGGTATGGACTTCATCACCGGCTTTCCCAGGACCAAGAGAGGGAATAATGCTATCTTCGTAGTCATTGATCGCCTTTCCAATGTGGCTCACTTCCTACCTGTTCAAGAGAGTATCACTGCTAGTCAGCTCGCTGACTTATATATTTGTCGAATAGTGTCACTTCATGGTGTTCCACTAGAGATCAATTCAGACCGTGGTAGTCTTTTCACTTCTCATTTCTGGGAGAGTTTCCAAACTGCCATGGGCACCCATCTTTCCTTTAGTATCGCTTTCCACCCTCAATCAAGTGGTCAGGTGGAAAGGGTCAACCAAATTCTTGAAGACATGCTTAGGGCTTGTGTTATCTCATTCGGTATGGATTGGGAGAAGTGTCTTCCCTTCGCCGAGTTTGCTTATAACAATAGCTACCAATCCAGCCTCAAGAAAGCTCCTTTTGAGGTTCTCTATGGATGAAGATGTCGAACACCTTTGAACTGGTCAGAAACCGGTGAAAGACAATTCTTTGGACCGGATATGATCCATGAGGCAGAAGAACAAGTTCGTGTCATTCGTGCGAATTTGAAAATAGCCCAATCTCGTCAAAAGAGCCAGTATGACCGCCGTCATAAGGAAGTGGCTTATGAAGTTGGCGACAAGGCTTACCTTTGGGTTAGTCCTTTGAAGGGTACCCATGGTTTCGGTATCAAGGGCAAGTTGGCTCCTCGTTACATTGGTCCTTTTAGCATTCTCGCTAAACGAGGAGAGGTTGCCTACCAGTTGGAACTACCCCCACATCTTTCCCGAGTGCATGATGTCTTCCACGTCTCTCAACTCAGGCATTGCTTCTCAGATCCCATCCGCGGAGTGGACCACGAAATGCTTGATCTCCAAGATAACCTCACATATCGAGAGTACCCTGTTTGCATCCCTGATCAAGCAGAGCGTGTCACTCGATGTCAGAACATCAAGTTTCTCAAGGTTCAGTGGTCTCATCATTCCAAGAGAGAAGCTACCTAGGAGCAAGAAGATCGTCTTCGACTTGAGTACCCCACTTTCTTTCCGCCGACTCCTGAATCTCGGGACGAGATTCTTTCGAGTGGGGGCGAGTTGTCACATCCCTAGTTTTGGTATGACCTAGGCTAGCCTTATTGTGAGCATCATGTTTAAATTTAATTTGAATTTTAAATGGGATTTTGTGAAACCCTCGGAAATCATTTGTGGAAATGACCCAGATAAAAATTGCTCCAAAAAGGTCCAAGAAAATGTTCATGTTGCTCTCTGAAAATATTGGTCAGAGGTAAAATTCAAACCAATATTATTAGTAGCTCATAAATATTTATTTTGGCCATTTGGAATTAATGCAATAATTATTTGCGTTGGATATATATATGTTATATATTTTATATATGTCCAAATTTTTTGAAATTTGGTGAGGGGCTTTGAAATAATCCCTTAGGTCCCTGCAAAAATTGTTAGAAGAAAATAAAATGATTTAGTATTATTATTAAATCAAAAAACAAATGTCAGAAAATAGAAAAGAAAACAAAATAGAAAAGAACCTTACCTGGGCTTACCTGGCGTCCCATCTGCTGTAGCCCAGTTGACTGGCCGACGCCAGTCGTCCCTCTCCTCTCGCCAGGAGGACAGGGGTGTGTGTCCGCGGCGCGCGTGCACGCGCATCGCTAGCTCCTGCTTGCTGCTGCTGCTGGAGGCCGCTACGAGCGCCACGCGACCCCCCAGGCCTCTCTCACTCTCTCTCATTCTCCCTTCTCCCCTGGATCCCTCTCTCTCGACCCGACCGAGCGGAGCTTGTCGCCGCCGCTCGTTGCCCGCGCAGCCACCACCTTCCCCTCGCCCTCTCTTCGTGTCCGGGTGCTCCGCCTCGTCGCCTACATCGTCCTCGACAAGCCAAGTGACCAGGGACGCGCTGCATCGCCGCCACCATTGTCGTCTTCACCTCCGTCCGCCCGAGATCGCCTTCGTCATTCCGGCCGCACCAGTGCATCCCCGAGCTCGCACACGATGCCGTCGAGACCGCTGTGAGCTCTCCTCCATTTCCCCTCCTTCCCCGTGTTCGATTTCGTGTCGTAGCCCTGCTAACCGTCGATCCCGCGAGCACCTCGCCGCCGTCCATGGCGCCACCGTGACAAGAGCCCGAGCCAGCCGCTCCCGCGCGCGTCACCGTGCTCCTGGTGAAGCCAGGAGGCCGTAGAGGCCCTCCGCAGCCCCTGCCGTGCCCTGCAGCCACATCCCGCTCGGAGCCGTGCTCCCCAGCTCCGGCCTCCCCAGCTCCTCCCACATGCTCCACTGGACGCGGACGAGGACGGGCTACGCCCCGGTGGTCTCCGCGCGTCCAGCCGCCGCTCGTAGCGCTAGTCCGGCGAGTTGCCGTCGCGGTATTGGTCGTCGCCGGCCGAACTCCGGCGACGGCTGACGTGGCCTCTAATTAGGCACTAATTACCCCTAGAGACACTGACAGTGGGCCCCGGCGCCCCCTAATTTTTAGTTAGGCTAATTAACCCCATGTTAACTAACCATGTCACTGACGTGTGGACCCCACACGTCAGGTTTAACCTGGTCAGCGCTGTTGACCTTCTGACGCACGCATGACGCAGTGCTGACGCAATAAATGATTTTCTAGATTATTTCTATTTTGGAAATTCCAGAAAATTAGCTAAACTCCAAAAATTCATAGGAATTCAATCGTAGCTCAAATTGAAATAATTTATATATGAAAAGTTATCAGAAAAATGCAATCTATCCATCTGTACTGTTTTCATGCATGACAAACCAACTTATACATGCTGTATAGGTGAAAACACATGAATGGCATTTATAAGAGTTTATTTTGGAGATGCATTTGAACCTTTGGTTCAAATGGACTTCAACCAAATGAATGCTAGTTGCATTAGCTCAAACAACATCACATCTTCATGCCATGTTCATGCATCATATTGCTGCATATGCTTGTGTTTTGATTGTCGACACCGTTCCTTCTCGATAGGTCCTGCTCCGGAGTCCGATCCAGAGTACCTGTCAGAGGAGCAGTGCCCCCTGTTGATCTACTAGGCAAGCAAACCCCCTTGTTCATTCCGATACAATCCTACTCTCTCGCTCCTGCTCTCTTTTATCGCATTAGGACAACAATGATTCAACTGCTACTTTATGCTGCGGTAGTTGAACCCATTCCTCTGCATGACCTGTCATTGCCACAGTAAATAGTTGAAACCCACTAGCATGTGTAGGAGTTGATTGAGCCATGTTGTGTTCCTACCATGCATTGCCTGCTATTGCTTAGAGTATGTCAGGTCTAATTCATTGGGAATGAATTGGAGTACAGTGTTATGTTTTGATGTTGAGAGTTAAGTGTGTGAACACGATTTGGTAAAGGTAGTGGTGAGAGGCCATGTAGGAGTACATGGTGGGTTGTCTCACTGGAACCGTCCCTAAGAACTGAGTTCTGTGTATGTTGTCCAATGACTAGATATTACCACACATTGGGTTCTTGTAACTTGACCCCTCTCGACTTATTAACCGACTTGGTCTCTGTCCAGGAGTCGCAACTAGTTTCTGGTGTTTGTAGGCAGTGTTATTCTTCTACCTAGTGGCACCCGGCAGGGTGGGCTTGGGACAGACTAGGCACAGGTAGCACGGTGTACCAAGTGGCACCCGGATGGTGGGCTTGGGAACCCTGCTCACATCGTTTGGGGCCGTGAGCAAATCCTCGTCCGGATCTCCTTGCGGATGGAACCCGAATATGCGATAAACCTGGACTAGAGTCTTGCGTGGTTAGTCAGGTCGTGGCCGACACCCTCGCCAGGCTTCTGCTTGAAGGTTGCTGAGGTACATGACATGTACATGGCGGTAAGTGGCGAGAGCGTATGTGAAGAAGTACACCCCTGCAGGGTTATCATGATCTATTTGAATAGCCGGGTCCGCGGCTATGGACTTCTTGGATGCTTACGTGGTACATAGACAACTTAAAGTGGATACTCTAAGATGCTCAAGACAAGTGTGAGTGCTATGGATGTCCTTCTCGTAGGGAGACGGGAATGAATCCATACTAGTGTATTGATGTGGTGATTAGTGGACTCGTGTGCGTTTTCTTACCTCAAAGAAGTTACTCGTAGTCGTAGAACAGGATAGCCACTGAGTCAAAGCTGACTTGCTGCAACTAAACCCCACATTGCCTTATTGATACTAATGCATGTATGATATGATCTGATGTAAGTCTTGCTGAGTACCTTTGTACTCACGTTTGCTTAATTTATGTTTTGCAAATGAGACAGCTGTCTCACTAGTAGTTCCGCTTGGACTTCGACGAGTAGCTTATTACCTCAGCTACGATCTTGTACCCTTGGGAGGGTCTTGTAGATAGTCAGGCTTCTCAGCCTTTTTCTTTTATAGTTGTCTGTACTCAGACATTTAATGCTTCCGTTGCTTGTATGCTCTGAATGATGGGTCATGAGACCCCTATTTGTATTAAATGCTATGTGGCCCTTTTGGGCCTTTATCTATATGAGTTTGAGTTATGTTGTGATGCCATGTTGTACATCACATACTTGCATGTTGTGCGTACGTGTGACGTGTATTGCGATGTGTGGGATCCGACAACCTAGTTGTCTATCCTTGGTAGCCTCTCTTATGGGGAAATGTAGTCTGGTGCTTCCACTGAGCCATGGTAGTCCGCTACAGCCCGGTTCACCGGAGTCCTGCTAGCCCAGCACTACTGCTTCAAAATACTTAGACTGGCCGGCATGTGATTCACATCGTTCCTGTGTCTGTCCCTTCGGAGAAATGTCACTCGGTGATTTCCGAAGTCCCGCTAGCCTGCTACAGCCCAGATTCCCGGAATCCTATTAGCCCAGTTGCTATAGCCCGGATTCACACGCTGATGACCGACATGCTCGATGTTGTTTCATGTATGCCTGTCCCAGTAAGTTAGTGCCACTTTGGGTGCATGACTAGTCATGTCGGCCCGGTTTCCCTGTCATATGGATGCTAGCGACACTATCATATATGTGAGCCAAAAGGCGCAAACGGTCCTGGGCCAGGTAAGGCGACACCCATGGGAATACCGTGCATGAGGTCGCAAAGTGATATGACGTGTTACATGCTAGATTGGTGTGACTTAGAATCGGGGTCCTGACATTAGTTTCTTTTGTTGAGCGTTCATATACTTATAGCTCTAGTGCATCCATTGCATGGCAATCCGTACTCACTTACATTGATATCTATTGATGGGCATCTCGATAGCCCGTTGATACGCCTAGTTGATGTGAGACTATCTTCTCCTTTTTTGTCTTCTCCACAACCACCTTTCTAGTCCACATATAGTGCTATATCCATGGCTCATGCTCATATATTGCATGAAGATTGAAAAAGTTTGAGAACATCGAAAGTATGAAACAATTTCTTGGCTTGTCATAGGGGTTGTGCATGATTTAAATATTTTGTGTGGTGAAGATAGAGCATAGCCAGACTATATGATTTTGTAGGGATAACTTTCTTTGGCCAAGTTATTTTGAGAAGACATAATTGCTTAGTTAGTATGCTTGAAGTATTATTATTTTTATGTCAATATTAAAATTTTATCTTGAATCTTTCGGATCTGAACATTCATGCCACAATAAAGAAAAATTACATTGAGAAATATGTTAGAAAGCATTCCACATCAAAAATTCTTCTTTTATCATTTACCTACTCGAGGACGAGCATGAATTAAGCTCGGGGATGCTTGATACGTCTCCAATGTATCTATAATTTTTGATTGCTCCATGCTATTATATTATCTATTTTGGATGTTAATGGGCTTTATTTTACATTTTTATATCATATTTGGGACTAACCTACTAACCGGAGGCCCAGCCCAAATTGCTATTTTTTTGCCTATTTTAGGGTTTCGAAGAAAAGGAATATCAAATGGAGTCCAAACAGAATGAAACCTTCGGGAACGTGATTTTCTCAACAAACGTGATCCAGGAGAATTGGAGTGGGCGTCAAGAAACAATCGAGGAGGCCACGAGGCAGGGGGCGTGCCTACCCCCTGGGCGCACCCTCCACCCTCGTGGGCCCCTCGTTGCTCCACCAACCTACTTCTTCCTCCTATATAAGTCCATGTACCCCCCAAACATCCAGGAGCACCACGAAAACCTAATTCCACCACCACAACCTTATGTACCCAAGAGATCCCATCTTGAGGCCTTTTCCGGAGCTCCACCGGAGGGGGCATTGATCACGGAGGGCCTCTACATCAACTCCATGGCCTCTCCGGTGATGTGTGAGTAGTTTACTTCAGACCTTCGGGTCCATAGTTATTAGCTAGATGGCTTCTTCTCTCTCTTTGGATCTCAATAAAAAGTTCTCCTCGATCTTCTTGGAGATCTATTCGATGTAATCTTCTTTTGCGGTGTATTTGTCGAGATCCGATGAATTGTGGGTTTATGATCAAGTTTATCTATGAACAATATTTGAATCTCCTCTGAATTCTTTTATGTATGATTGGTTTATCTTTGCAAGTCTCTTCGAATTATCAGTTTGGTTTGGCCTACTAGATTGATCTTTCTTGCAATGGGAGAAGTGCTTAGCTTTGGGTTCAATCTTGCGGTGTCCTTTTCCAGTGACAGCAGTGGTAGCAAGGCACGTATTGTATTGTTGCCATCAAGGATAAAAAAGATGGGGTTTATATCATATTGCATGAGTTTATCCCTCTACATCATGTCATCTTACTTAAATCATTACTCTGTTCTTATGAACTTAATACTCTAGATGCATGGTGGATAGCGGTCGATGTGTGGAGTAATAGTAGTAGATGCAGAATCGTTTCGTCTACTTGTCACGGACGTGATGCCTATATACATGATCATGCTAGATATTATCATAACTATGCTCAATTCTATCAATTGGTCGACAGTAATTCGTTTACCCATCGTAATACTTATGCTCTTGAGAGAAGCCACTAGTGAAACCTATGGCCCCCAGGTCTATCTTCCATCATATTAATCTTCCAACACTTAGTTATTTCTATTGCCGTTTATTTTACTTTGCATCTTTATTTCTCTTTATCATAAAAATAGCAAAAATATTATCTTATCATATCTATCAGATCTCACTCTCGTAAGTGACCGTGAAGGGATTCACAACCCCTTTATCGCGTTGGTTGCGAGGTTCTTATTTGTTTGTGTAGGTGCGTGGGACTCGAGCATGATCTCCTACTGGATTGATACCTTGGTTCTCAAAAACTGAGGGAAATACTTACACTACTTTACTGCATCACCCTTTCCTCTTCAAGGGAAAACCAACGCAGTGCTCAAGAGGTAGCACGGCCTTGGTATGTGAGGCCGCCTCCTGGGTACCCGCTGCCCTTGTACGCTCTCGCCAACGATTCCGGAGGGAGGAGCGGTGAGCGGCACTGCCCGCGCCAAAGCCGTGGGCGCTGTGCTGCGGTGGCGCACGTCGTCGCCCTAGGGGTCCATGCCGCGGACTCTTCGCGCCAGTTCGTGTTGTGGGCGGCGATGCCCCCGAGCACCTGGATATGCCTCCCGCCGTTCTTCGCCGCCGAGATGCCATCGATGGGCCTTCGCGAACTTTGGCTGTAGCATGTCGACTACGATGCCCCAGCGACTGGAGCGGAGATTGGAACCGTTGCCTCCTGGCAGATCTTCATGACCCGAGGCTGGGGTGAGATTGCCCGAGTCTGTCGTGCAGAGGGCGCCCTCGCGATGCATTTCGAGTACGACGACGCCTCCATGCTGTTCTTCAAGGTCTTCGACGAGGAAGGCCGCCGCCTGGAGTGCTGCCCGGATGGAGGTCGCCAGGATGATGTTGGGGCGGGCGCGGGGCCCGCCACCGGTCTCGACTGCAGCTCCTCCAGCGACAGTGGCGACTCCTGGTGGTCCAAGGACTCTCCTGAGCTCTTGGAGTCTCTGGAGATGAGCGACGACAGCTACGTGCCCCCGAGCTCTTGCCGAGCCCGGAGCAGGGCCGCGGTGTCCAGCCGCCGCTGCCGCTGATCTGGATGGGGTTGGCGCCGACCTCACGTGACCCACTGTTGAAGATGGCGTCGGCGACACGTGGTGCGCGTAGATAGAACCCCCTAGGAATTCCTTCCCTTTTGTTCCCTGTGAGGAATCAAGAAACGGACCCCGTGGGGGCGTGTAAAGCGTCTGTAATGCCTTTTGTCAATATAGCCCTTATTATGGAGATTTGTGTGCGCATATCCTGCCGAGGCTCGGCCTCCCCTTTCCAATCCTACGGTAGCTTGGTGCTCTACGCTGACAGGTCCCGATCCCCAGGCAGGCTGCAGTCGTCGCTGGTATGCCAGGTCGTGTGCCGTGGTCAAGGCCAGGAGGTGAGCGGCCCGAGGTCCAGTAAGAGCTCCTGAGGTGCGATGCTCAAGAGGTCCCCCTTAGCGTGCAAGCAGGTGCTTAGGACGGGAAAGGAAGAAAGCGTTACCGCAGCAGGGCAGCGAAGGGAGTGAGCGAGGGTCTCGTGCCGCAAACGACTGGTGGATCCAGAGCGACAACTTATCTTTGGCTGTCTGGGGTCTGCTCCTCGAGTCGTGCCGGACTCGCACGCCGGTCGCTGTAGCGTGGCTTGGTCTGGCCCGTGCAGGCCTGCCCTCCCCTCCATGTCCTTCTTGGTGCTCTGCGTCCTCAGGTACCGGCCCTCGAGCGAGCTCAGCCGTCGCTGGTATGCCAGGTCGCATGCTGTGCTCAAGGCCAGGGGGTGAGGGTTGGAGAGCCAGTAAGAGCTCCTGAGGCGCGATGCTCAGGAGCCCCCCTTTTAACGCGCAAGCGAATCGCATGAGAGAAGAGAGAGAGTCCACGGTACCGCCTGCTGTGGCCCTCATGAAGTTCCTACAAGTTAGCGCAAGGAAGGGCACCGGTCGCCGTGGTGATTGCTGGTTTGCTTCTGGCGCGTGAGAGGGGACTCCCTACTGCGAAGAGCCCTCGAGGCGTGTACAGCCCCGCCCTGACGCGTGGCTTGCACGACAGGGCTAGACGAGGTGTGTCTGGACACTCGTGAGCCGGCGCAGGACTCATGAGGCCCTTCCGCAAGGTGGGTTGCACCTGGTCTTGATTCTTGTTCGCTATCTTGGTCCTGTGAGGTGGTTAGACAACCTGCGTCGAGCGAATCTCCTGAGGTCATCGCGTGAAAAAGCCAAGCACCAATGGCCCCAGGAGGCGACGTGAACGGGGCCAGCCCGCCAGACAGAGCTCAGCCACTGGATTTGTCGATGCTGTAGGGACGGGCCCGAGCACAGACGCCGTGCTTAAATTACTCACGCGAAGGGTCCTGAAGAAAGACGGCCGGCGCGCGGCTCCCATGGTGGGTGAAAATCAAGCAGTCGATAGTCATAGATAGATTAAGCATGGAAAGCAACCTAGCTTAGGTAAATGCAGGGAAGATGCATGCCACTCGGTCCGGCCCGAGCGGCTTGGGGATGATGCAGCTCGAGGGGCGCCCCCAACAGGGTAAGCTAAAGGAATAAAAGGAAAGATACATGCCACAGGGACGGACCCATGCGGCCTGGGGATGATGCTGCCCTGGGGGCGCTCCCAGCTGAATGAACTTGGGAAAATGTCAACTGGTTCTGTTGATGAAGCAGAGTTGGGGTAGCTGAAGGCGTGCGATGAAGGGGCTGCCCCTCATGAGCCACCAGGGCCTTGAGCCTCGGGAGGCTCTGGGGGTCCATGGGGTTCCCCGAGGATCGTCTTCATCTCTGTTAGCACAGCATGGTGCCTGGCCTCCTGAGACACCAGGATGCTCTGCAGGTTGTGTTGATAGGCGACCGCCACGCTCGGCAGGCCGAAGGGCATGCGAACGTAGCTGTGAGGTGGGCCCTCGTAGCGTCCCACGCGCGAAGGCCAGAGAAGCTCCTAAGAGGCTACCCGATTGAGCCCTGGAACATCGATGCAGACGCACAGCCCGGCATCCTCGCTTGGATGGGGAGCTGTCCCTGGTGAGAGGCGACCGCCGCACATGGCACATGCGTCTTGTAGTTCCTGAGCGGTCTTAGCGATGAACTCCTGAGCAGTGGGCACTGCTTGCCCTGTGTTCTCCTAAGGGAAACGTGCCGCGAAGCACGCCTCCAAGTGGTGCCCAAGCGCCTCCCTCATGATGTTGGCGAAGTCTAAGGCCCTCCAGAAGAGAGCCCCCGAGCCCTGCCCGAGAGGGGCGCTGGGCGCGCCTTCCTATGCGATGGATGGAGGCGCCCCAGGCGCGGGCGCCGATCTTGATGAGGCGCCGCTTGCCTGAGGCCCTGCTTGGCGCAACTGCTTGTTCTTGGAGGTGGCCTCATGAGGGCGCTTGTCCTGACTGTCGGGGTCATCGATTGCTGCAGCTTGGAAGGCATGCTTGAGGGAGCACACCGCGTTTCTTTCTTCGCACAGTACTATGATGATTCCACCACTTCCCGGCATCTTGAGGACATTGTAGCCATGATGGGTCACCGCCATGAACTTGGCCAGGGCTAGATACCCGAGGATGGCGTTGTATGGCAGGTGGATGTAGGCGACGTCGAAGTCGATGAGTTCGGTGCGGTAGTTGTTGCGTTCTCCGAAGGTAACGGGGAGGCGAACCTGCCCGATCGGGGTAGTAGAGCCGTCGGTTACTCCTGAGAAAGGCTTGGTAGGCTGAAGCTGGTCATATGGCACTTGGAGGTTGTCGAACGTGGCGATGGGCAGGACATTGAGGCTTGTGCCGCCGTTGATGAGGGTCTTGGTAATTTGCACGTTGCTGATGACTGGCGAACAGAGCATTGGGAGGACGCCTGCAGTAGCCGCGCACTTGAGCTGATCTGCCAAACTGAACATGATGGGGCACCTGGACCATCTGAGTGGGCGTGTGGCCTCGAGCTTGGGGAGAACTGCATTCACTTCACGGGCAAATTGTTTGAAGATACGCTGCGAGGCTGGGGCTTGAGCTCCGCCCAAGATGCAGGCGATAGCGCGTGGTTCCTGGAAGCCCCTAGCCCCCTCATCTTGATGGTGGTCGTCGTTCCTTCTGGGTGGTGGCGGTAGTGGAGGAAGGCCTGCATTGCCTTGAGGATGAGCCTCACGAGGCTGGTCCCTCCAGGCGCCCTTGCGACGCTGATCCTGCCAGTGGTCCTCATGAGGCCGGTCGTGCCACTCCTTGTCGGTGGAAACGACACCTATGGGATCACTAGGATCCCTTCTACGGTCGGCGGGTGCAGGGTCGTGAAAAAATCAGGTTTAGGAGCAAGCACACAGGTCGTTTACCCAGGTTCGGGCCGCGAGGACGCGTAAAACCCTAGTCATGCTTTGGTGGATGTATTGAGTGTTCTTGAGCTTCTTGAACTAGCTACGGTGGATGTGCCGTCCCAAAAAGCTGAATCCCTCTCCTGGTCGCCTCGGGCCTCCTTTTCTAGGAAAAGGGGCTGCCATAGTGGCACACAGGAGGTGGAAAGGCCTTAAGTGCACGAGCTTATCACACAACATTACGGGACAAAGAGCATTAAATGCGCTACGTAGGTGTCCATTAGCTTTATCGACAATGGGAACAAGGCACGTCCCGTCCGTCGCCGCTCCGCCTCGCTTCGATACGTGCCCAGGCTGGAGATGCATGTAGCGCCATGTAGGCAGGCTGGGAGCTGAGGTGGCGCGGTGGTAGGGCCTTCATGAAGATCTGCATGCCGCCACGTAGGCGCTTGCTGAGCTGGCCTGGCAGCTGGTAGCTGCATGTTGCTACGCAGGTGCCTTCCCAGCTGGTTGGGCTGGCAGCTTCATGCGAATGGCGGCGGAGTCTTGGCTTGTGCGGGACTGGCAGTGGCCCTGCTGACGCCCTCGTCAAGGGTCTTGCCGGGGGCTCGACAAGGGTCTTGCCGTGGCATCTCTATCATCCCCGACAAGGGTCTTGCCGGGGGTCTTGTGGATTGCCTCGGCTAGGATCCTGCCAAGGGTCGTCATCTTCTAGTCCTCATCTGAACTCATATATTTATGAGCTTGATGAAGATTTGCATGCCACCACAGAGGTGTCTCCTGAGCCTTGGTTCTAACGCAGTTGGTTAGGTTGGAGCCGGTGGGCTCAAGGGTGGTTCACTCCGCTGGCATCGGGCAAG